>NC_134401.1:22504093-22626921 GCF_050003625.1 Haematobia irritans
GCAAAAATTTTCTTTAGAAATAAGATATTGACAAAATTTGCTATAGAAATTTTGTAACAATTTTCTATAGCACTAAAATTTTGACAAAATTTTCTTAAAAAATAAAATTTTGGCATAAATTTCTATAGATATAAAATTTTGACAAAAATTTCTATAGAAATAAAAATTTGCAAAAATTTTCTATAGAAATAAAATTTTGCAAAAATTTCTATAGAAATAAAATTTTGAATTACAGAAATAACATTGTGCAAAAATTTTCCATAGAACTAGAATTTTGACAAAATTTTCTATAGAAATAAAATTTTGACAAAATTTTCTATAGAAATAAAATTTTCACAAAATTTTCTATAGAAATAAAATTTTCACAAAATTTTCTATAGAAATAAAATTTTGCAAAAATTTTCTATAGCACTAAAATTTTGACAAAATTTTCTTAAGAAATAATATTTTGCAAAAATTTTCTATAGAAATAAAATTTTGCAAAAATTTTCTATAGAAATAAAATTTTGCAAAAATTTTCTATAGAAATAAAATTTTGCAAAAATTTTCTGCAGAAATAAAATTTCGACAAAATTTTCTATAGAAATAAAATTATTAAAATAATGATTTTTGGTTTTTTGTAGATAGAATTGTATAGAGTTTCTCTCCAGTACCAATAATCATTATTCTTACACTATGTAGCAGCCATGCTTAAGCCTTCAATTTATGGTGTGCTTTTTCAAAAAGTTATTTATCGAAAAAGTAACGCCGTAAGCGTTAAAGTTTCACATAAAAGCCAAAAATAATATTAAAATATGTGACACTTGTTTTTTACAGTCAACATTATTTATATGACTTAAACGATTCTGTTTTGGATTTTTGTTGTTGTTTTTTTTTTTGTCTTTTTTTGTTATATTTTGGTGACTATGCTAAAACAAAAACTAGTTATGCTGTGTTGTCTGCTACCGGATTAGCCGTCGAATCGATTATCAACCATCCATATGGCCATTGACCATTCTGAGCTATGTAGATGTAAACTAACACCCCATTTGTTTAATAAATTTTGACATTTTTGTGTATAAATTTAGTTAAATTAAGACATTTAAGCCATTATGAAAGATATGAAAAGCATTTCGAATTGCTTTGGTATGATTATGAAGCCAGCCACCAATTAAATGCAGTTCAATCGAAAATTTATTCCAAAAATTAAATTTGTCATTCAATTTCAGGGGTGATAATCAAAATATGTGAAAATGGGATATAGATTTTTTGAGTTTTTGGAGTTTAAATAATAGTTAGTTATCTAGTTGTGTATATTTGTGTCTAGTATCTTGGATGGATATCTAAATTATTATATTAAAAATTTTAATTGAAATTGTAATAATATGTAAATTTAATTTAAGTTTTTTTTAATATAATTTTTTTCTTCTATTTTTAGGTAAGTTTATAAATCAATCATGCTTTTGTTAAGTAAGTTGAATAATTTTAAGTGTTATAACCAATTATTAATGTTTTTAAAATGATAAATCAATACATCCTTTTCTTAAGTAATATATATATATTTTTTATAAATATAGCGGCCATACAAGGGGATGTTGGAATGAACTGATTATGTTCAGCTAGTTTGAGTAGCAGTTTGCTTGGTGGTTTACTGTTGTGATTTTGTATTTGTTCTACTGAGAAAAAAGTTTGGGAGTCATTTGGGAGAGCATATATAGGGAGAATGGTATGGGTTAAAGTAACTGTTGTAAAAGGATTGTATTTTGTAGAGAAATTTGATGGTAAAGAGAGAGAGATAAATAAAGGGCATTTACCATGTTGATATATTTTGTTCGATAAATAATTGTTTCTTACATGACAAAATAAGAATTTATCGACATGTTTAAGAATGTATTGCTTTAATTATATACAGTGAAACATCTCAGAAGTGTACACCCACAGAAGCTTAAATATTGTCCACATTTGGAAGGTATTCACTTATGAGAGTATAATTTTAATGTAATAATATAGCAAACGTCCCACGAAAATTGTCTCCTTTTTAGAGGTGTCCGCTTTTCACAGTGTCCAAGTTTGAGAGGTTTCACTGAAAACTAATATTTTTATACCCTGCGCCACACTGTGGAACAGGGTATTATAAGTTAGTGGATATGTTTGTAACACCCAAAAGGAGACGAGACAGACACATGGTGTCTTTGGCAATAACGCTCAGGGTGGGTCCCTGAGTCGATATAACCATGTCCGTCTATCCGTCTGTCTGTGAACACATTTTTGTGATCAAAGTCTAGGTTGCAATTTAAGTCCAATCGCCTTCAAATTTGGCACATGTTCCTAATTTGGGTCAGAATAGAACCCTATTGATTTTGGAAGAAATCGGTTCAGATTTAGATATAGCTCCCATATATATCTTTCGCCCGATATGCACTAATATGGACCCAGCAGCCAGAGTTTTATACCGATTTGCTTGAAATTTTGTACAAACATAACACTTAGTCGTATAGTCAAGTGTGCACAATTTGATTGAAATCGGTTCAGATTTAGATACACCTCCCATATATATCTTTCGCCCGATATGGACTTATATGGCCCCAGAAGCAAGATTTTTGGCCGAATTTGGTTGAAATTTTGCACTAGGAGTACAATTAGTAGTATAGTCAAGTGTGCAAAATTTGATTGAAATCCGTTGGTCCTAAAAGCCAGAGTTTTGGCCCAATTTAGTTGAAATTTTGCACAGGGAGTAGATTTAGCATTTTGGCTATGCGTGCCAAATTTGGTTGAAATCGATTCAGATTTTGATATAGCTCTCATATATATCTTTCGCCCGATATGGACTAATATGGTCCTAGAAGCCAGAGTTTTGGTCCAATTTGTTTGAAATTTTGCACTAGGAGTACAATTAGTAGAGCAGTTAAGTGTGCAAAATTTGATTGAAATCGGTTTAGATTTAGATATAGCTCCCATATATATCTTTCGCCCGATATGGACTAATATGGTCCTAATAGCCAGAGTTTTGGCCCAATTTGGTTGAAATTTTGCACAGGGAGTAGAATTAGCATTCTTGCTATGCGTGCCAAATTTGGGTGAAATCCGTTCAGATTTCGACAAAAATTGTCAAAATACCAACCAATTTTCCTTGTAAAATAACCACTGCCTAGTCAAAAAGTTGTAAAAATGACTCTAATTTTCCTAAACTTCTAATAAATATATATCGAGCGATAAATCATAAAAAAACTTTTGCGAAGTTTCCTTAAAATTTCTTCAGATTTAAATGTTTCCCATATTTTTTTACTAACATTGTGTTCCACCCTAGTGCATTAGCCGACTTAAATTTTGAGTCTATAGATTTTGTAGAAGCCTATCAAATTCTGTCCAGATCGAGTGATATTTACATGTATGTATTTGAGACAAACCTTTATATATAGCCCCCAACACATTTGATGGATGCGATATGGCATCGAAAATTTAGATCTACAAAGTGGTGCAGGGTATAATATAGTCGGCCCCGCCCGACTTTAGACTTTCCTTACTTGATAAAATTAAAAATATGTTAAATCCGTTTTAATGGAATGTAATAAAGCCTGTAATAGAAAGCTTCGGCTCAGGCTAATTGATTTCATCACACCGAAGGCCAATTCGTTAAATTATAATAATTTACATAAATATTTATTTACTTTCAGTAAGGGTAATCGAGTCTATTTAATTTAATATGAATAGGATATTACATTAGGTAAATATTATTTTTTTTTCAGTGATCGTTTAGATTTTTATTAATTTATTTAATTTTAAAGTAATATCTAATAAATTTTGAAGAGTTTCTTGAAACTTTTTAGCATTTAACCCTTGAGTGATACAACCTATTCCCTTTGACAAAAAAAAAAGAAAAACAGCAATCGATTACACTGTTCGACTTGAGAAAAGATTAAAGTTTTTCTTATTTGCTATAAAATATTTACGAGTATTTTATATACGTTGGAAATTTTTGCTATAGAGTTTTTCTTTGCCTATTACACTTGAGGCTATCGATGCCACCACCAAGCTTCGTCATCGAAGCTAGTATGAAACCAAAATCCATTTTCATTAAGTGTTCTTGGGTTGTTGAGAAGTTTGGTGTCGTCATACTTACCACCCTGCAGTCAAACAACAAAGATAAAAACAAAAACAATAACAACATTTTGCACTATACAATATTACGTATACGTGATGATAGGAACGTTGGAAACAATGACAATGGTTCCCTACTTTATCTCTCTCTCCCTATCAAGTAAAAATAACATGAAATCTCTCGTTACATAGGTAGTCATAAAAGAGACTCATTGGGTTTTGCTTTTTATTTGTATTATGAGTGTTTCACATTTGCTCTCATTTTACCATTTCAGCTGCTGTTATTTAACATAGGATTTTATGCTTGCCCTACAAAGAACATTGTTCTCTCGATGTAAGCGGTTAATTTGCATGCATTATATACATTTTTGAGGATTATGCTTTTGGTTTTTGTGTCTGTTTTGTTTTTCAGTTTGCCGCTGCCTGTGTTTTTTGTGTGTGTTTTTTTTTATACCCACCACCATAGAATGGTGATGGTGATGGGGGTATAATAAGTTTGTCATTCCGTTTGTAACACATCGAAATATTGCTCTTTATATATATTCTGGATCGTGGTGAAATTCTGAGTCGATCTAAAAATGTCCGTCCGTCTGTTGAAATCACGCTAACTTCCGAACGAAACAAGCTATCGACTTGAAACTTGGCACAATCAGTTGTTATTGATGTAGGTCAGATGGTATTGCAAATGGGCCTTATCGGACCACTTTTACGTATAGCCCCCCATATAAACCGACGCTCAGATTTGGCTTGCGGAGCCTCTTGGAGGAGCAAAATTCATCCGATCTGGTTGAAATTTGGTACATGGTGTTAGTAAAGGGTGATTCTTTTGAGGTTAGGATTTTCATGCATTAGTATTTGACAGATCACGTGGGATTTCAGACATGGTGTCAAAGAGAAAGATGCTCAGTATGCTTTGACATTTCATCATGAATAGACTTACTAACGAGCAACGCTTGCAAATCATTGAATTTTATTACCAAAATCAGTGTTCGTTTCGAAATGTGTTTCGCGACAAATTTTGTTCAGCGATGAGGCTCATTTCTGGTTGAATGGCTACGTAAATAAGCAAAATTGCCGCATTTGGAGTGAAGAGCAACCAGAAGCCGTTCAAGAACTGCCCATGCATCCCGAAAAATGCACTGTTTGGTGTGGTTTGTACGCTGGTGGAATCATTGGACCGTATTTTTTCAAAGATGCTGTTGGACGCAACGTTACGGTGAATGGCGATCGCTATCGTTCGATGCTAACAAACTTTTTGTTGCCAAAAATGGAAGAACTGAACTTGGTTGACATGTGGTTTCAACAAGATGGCGCTACATGCCACACAGCTCGCGATTCTATGGCCATTTTGAGGGAAAACTTCGGAGAACAATTCATCTCAAGAAATGGACCGGTAAGTTGGCCACCAAGATCATGCGATTTGACGCCTTTAGACTATTTTTTGTGGGGCTACGTCAAGTCTAAAGTCTACAGAAATAAGCCAGCAACTATTCCAGCTTTGGAAGACAACATTTCCGAAGAAATTCGGGCTATTCCGGCCGAAATGCTCGAAAAAGTTGCCCAAAATTGGACTTTCCGAATGGACCACCTAAGACGCAGCCGCGGTCAACATTTAAATGAAATTATCTTCAAAAAGTAAATGTCATGGACCAATCTAACGTTTCAAATAAAGAACCGATGAGATTTTGCAAATTTTATGCGTTTTTTTTTTTAAAAAAGTTATCAAGCTCTTAACAAATCACCCTTTATATGGTCTCTAACAAAAATTTGTCCACATCAGTCCATAATTGAATAGAGATTTTGAAATAAGCATTTTCAAATTTAAATATCGTGAAAGGCGAAGCAAATCACCCTTCAAAATTATTGTACCAATGGAAATCTATGAAACAATTGTTAATCCAGATTTTTGGCCATTTGTGATACTACATTGGTGAACTTCTCTCTTATCACTGAGTGTTGCCCGATTCTATATTAAGCTTAATGACATGGGACCTCCTTTTCATAGCCGAGTCCGAACGGCGTTCCACATTGCAGTGAAACCACTTAGAGAAGCTTTGAAACACTCAGAAATGTCACCAGCATTACTGAGGTAGGATAATCCACCGCTGAAAAACTTTTGGTGTTCGGTCGAAGCAGGAATCGAACCCACGACCTTGTGTATGCAAGGCGGGCATGCTAACCATTGCACCACGGTAGCATTGCACTAGTATATGGCCTCTACCAACCATGCCAAAATTGGTCCATATCGGTCTATAGTTATATATAGCCGATCCCCAAAAATAATCTACCAACATTTTATTTCTATAGAAAAGTTTGTCAAAATTTTAATTCTATAGAAAATTTTGTCAAAATTTTATTACTATACAAAATTTTGTCAAATTTTATATTTGTCTACACTCAAAAAAATTTCACGTAAATTTTTTCAATTAAAATTTTAATTGAGTTTTAAAAAATATTCAATTAAAAATTTAATTGATTCAACAAACTTTTTTAATTGAAACAGAAATCAATCACAAAAATAATAGTATCAACTAAATTTTTAATTGGATCAATTAATTTTTTAATTGACCTTCAATTATTTTTTTAATTGATACTATCATTTCTGTTATTGAAGACATTTCAATTAAAAATTAATTGGATCAATTAATGTCGTGATTGAATCGGAAAAATTTTTTTTTGTGTGTATAGAAAATTTTGTCAAAATTTTATTGATATAGAAAATTTTAAAATTTTATTTCTATAGAAAATTTTATTTCTATAGAAAATTTTGTCAAAATTTTATTTCTATAGAAAATTTTGTAAAACTGAATTATATACGTACTTAATCGACCTTTTTTGTTTAATATATGCCACGTATGGACTAACTTACAATTGAGAAGACGGTGTTAAAAAGTTTTAAGATACTTTGCCATACACAGAAAAAAATTTCACGAAAATTTTTCCAATTAAAATCTTAATTGAGTTTTAGAAAATATTCAATTAAAAATTTAATTGATTCAACAAATTTTTTAATTGAAATAAAAATCAATCACACAAATTAATAGTATCAATTAAATATTTAATTGGATCAATTAATTTTTTAATTGACTGTCAATTAATTTTTTAATTGATACTATCATTTCTGTGATTGAAGACATTTCAATTAAAAAATTAATTGGATCAATTAATTTCGTGATTGAATCAGAAAAAAAATTTTTTGTGTGTAGGCAAGTGTTACCGCAACCCAAGTAATTCGATTGTGGATTGTGTCTATGGTAGACGTTTCTACGCAATCCATGGTGGAGGGTACATAAGATTCGGCCTGGCCGAACTTACGGCCGTATATACTTGTTTTTTTTGCTATTTTTCTTTGTTTTGATTTTGATTTTTTCCTCATTATTATATTTTTTTTATTTAGATGTTGTAGCTATGTGCTATATTTTGTTGACTTTTTATTCACTGCTATGGCTATTCATTATATTTATGTGTACTGTTTATTATAAGTACACTTTTTTTTACTTTTTAAAAGTTTAGTGATTTGTAGTTATTGGCTATTTAATTTAATTTAATTTAATTTAATTTAATTTAATTTAATTTAATTTAATTTAATTTAATTTAATTTAATTTAATTTAATTTAATTTAATTTAATTTAATTTAATTTAATTTAATTTAATTTAATTTAATTTAATTTAATTTAATTTAATTTAATTTAATTTAATTTAATTTAATTTAATTTAATTTAATTTAATTTAATTTAATTTAATTTAATTTAATTTAATTTAATTTAATTTAATTTAATTTAATTTAATTTAATTTAATTTAATTTAATTTAATTTAATTTAATTTAATTTAATTTAATTTAATTTAATTTAATTTAATTTAATTTAATTTAATTTAATTTAATTTAATTTAATTTAATTTAATTTAATTTAATTTAATTTAATTTAATTTAATTTAATTTAATTTAATTTAATTTAATTTAATTTAATTTAATTTAATTTAATTTAATTTAATTTAATTTAATTTAATTTAATTTAATTTAATTTAATTTAATTTAATTTAATTTAATTTAATTTAATTTAATTTAATTTAATTTAATTTAATTTAATTTAATTTAATTTAATTTAATTTAATTTAATTTAATTTAATTTAATTTAATTTAATTTAATTTAATTTAATTTAATTTAATTTAATTTAATTTAATTTAATTTAATTTAATTTAATTTAATTTAATTTAATTTAATTTAATTTAATTTAATTTAATTTAATTTAATTTAATTTAATTTAATTTAATTTAATTTAATTTAATTTAATTTAATTTAATTTAATTTAATTTAATTTAATTTAATTTAATTTAATTTAATTTAATTTAATTTAATTTAATTTAATTTAATTTAATTTAATTTAATTTAATTTAATTTAATTTAATTTAATTTAATTTAATGTAATTTAATTTAATTTAATGTAATGTAATGTAATGTAATGTAATGTAATTTAATTTAATTTAATTTTAATTTAATTTAATTTAATTTAATTTAATTTAATTTAATTTAGTTTAATTTAATTTAATGTAATGTAATTTTTTTTTTTTTTTTTTTTTTTTAATTTAATTTTAATTTTATTGATCAAAATAAATCATTCACAATTCATCCTTAATTCTAAAATCCCACGAAGCCTTAAGGCTTGTCTGCAGGCAAATTAAATTTAAAGTTTAATTGTATATAACAAAAAGTAACAGTATCATTATAATTCAGCTCAGCTGTTTAATTTTGGCTTCCATAAGTTAAAGCTTTATGTGTGAAAATATTTCTTTATCTTCTTCTTCCTTCTTCTTTCATTTGTTATTGAGATCAATGTATTCGGCATCTTGTTCAGTATTTTTGGTAGCGAAACTTCCAGGCTGCTTTTTCCATACTCTGTCCTAAAACGTGGTACTGTATATCGACCCTGAGCTCTACTTCGTGTATTCACCATATGACTAATGGGCTTCAATAGTGAGGTATCATTGTGGAACTCATTTATTATGGTAGAGTTATATATTCCATCAATATCTAAAATTTGAAGAAATTTATAAATTTTGTTTTGGTTGTTATCGTATAGGTTTCTGTGACAGTTATTGTGTCGAAATCTGTAGTTTTTGTACAGTAATGTAATAAGTCTGTTTTGTGTACGTTGTAATGTTTTCGTATGTGTTGATTTTCCCCAAGCAGTTATCCCATGCCTCAAGTAAGATTCTCCTATTGACAGGTATGCTTGTTTAACGACATTGTATGGTGAGCATCTGCTGAGGTGATAGAGTGAGAAAAGTGTTTGGCGTAGTTTTTTCTGAATATAGTTTATGTGATCCTTCCATTTAAAATGCGTATCCAGATGAACTCCTAAGTATTTGTATGATTCTACAAATTCTATAGATGTGGAACATATGTCATCATTATCTTGATTAATATATCTATGTACGCATTCCAATCCATGGTATATCACCGGGATGTTAGTTTTTTGAATGTGTCGTGGTCTGAAATGTATTGCTTTTGTTTTGGATGCATTTATTAACAATCCTTTGACGTGACACCATTTCGTAATGTGATTTAATTCTTCCTGTAGTATTTTTGTGGCATCTTGTGCAGATCGATGAGTTACTACGATTGCAGTATCATCTGCGTACGCAAAAGGTTTAGATTTCTTGAGAATATTTAACATATCATTTGCATATATTATGTATAAAATTTAATTTAATTTAATTTACTTTAATTTAATTTAATTTATTTTAATTTAATCTAATTATTTTAATTTAAATTTAATTTAATTTAATTTAATTTTCTCTATTTCAATTCAAATTTAACTTAATTTTTTGCATCTAATATTATTTTAATATAACTTTTTAATAATTTAACTTTGTGTAAAGGAATATTTAATTAAAGTGTCTAATTGATTCCACAAGAAAATTCCATTACGAATGAATATCGTAATACAAACATTCTCAGAACTACAAACTAAATTTAGCATACTGCAAGAAAGTGAAATTGATTTGAAAATTTGTCTCAAGACATTATACATTTGCTTAGGTTTCATTACTAACGCAACAGAATGTTCAAAGTATGAACAAGATTGGGGATATAATTCAATTTCATGTTCTTGCCTTATTTCCCAGAATTTTCGGACAAATGTGTTTTGTATCAAAACCTGTGCCACAAACACAAGTTAGCAACAGCAAAAAAACATGAATACAACCATCGTCGCCTGAAATGATACGCCACCATCACCATTCACAGTCCCTTGCCGCGTCCAGCCGGCCATTAAGCAGGAGGAGTTCAATAACTCGATGAAAAAAAAATAAAATTCCCAAATGCAAACCATCATTAAAATAATGAAAATTCTGCAACAGAGCAAACAAAAAAAAAAACAAAACAAAATAAAATGCAAAACATTCAAACCAAAAACAGAAAGGGAAAATAAATCCGAAAAGGCAATTAAATCGGTAAAACTGATTTAGGGATACACTTCCTCATGCAATGAAATAGAAAGCAAGTCAATTTCGTTAATTTAAATTAATTTTTAATTTAATTTAATAATTTAATTTAATAAATTAATTAATTTAAATTAAATAGTTTAATTTAAATTAATAATTAAATTAAAAAATTTCATTACAAATTAATATATGTAAAGCGAAAGAGGAGTAGATTAAATTCTCCTCTTTGACGCTGGATTAAATTCTCTTTCTTTGACTGTGAATTAAATTCTCTTCTATTGATCTGATTTAAATTCTCTTCTCTGGATTCACAAGTAAGAGAAATGAATGAACCATGAGCTTTCCAAACGTAGTAAATATTTCTTATTCCTTCGAAGGTTACATTCATAAAGCCAAACCGTCAATGCTCCTTCTCAGGGGATTAACCAAATAAGCCAATAAAAATAGTTCAGTAATAAAGTGCAAAGAAGAACACAAATATTCAAAACAAAAGCCCAACCAACTTGCACTGTTTTGAAATCGAATTGTATTGAGATTGAAGTGGTTTGGAGCGAAGTGCTGTAGTAGTGAATTGGAAAAAAAGTAAACGCATTTATGGTAATTGAATTAAAATAAAACGGCGCCAAAGATGACATAAACCTAACAAAAGAAAACACACACACACACCAAAAATAAAACACTGCAAATGGAATATTCAAAAAGAAGAGAGAGAAAAACTTCGCATATGACACTACATACATATATATGTAGAAATGTATGTATAACTGTATAGCTGAGAATGGAAATATGCATTGATATGTGGACAATGTAAACAATAGCTGTTGCCCGAGCAGCACTGGCCACTGTCATACTGATAAGCCACAAAGTTCCTGACAGTAGAATGACATGGAATTCATAGTGAAAAAGTCAATTTTTATATTGAATGCTGGATAAATATTTTTTATGGTTGAGGAGAAGGGAGGAGAGTTTGGAAACCAATTCCATCGATTTAAGCAATCTACTTACAAGGGATATAATAATAAAATGAGGACCAAAGGGCAGTGTAATTAAATTATTTTTATTATTAAATTAAATTAAATTAAATTAAATTAAATTAAATTAAATTAAATTAAATTAAATTAAATTAAATTAAATTAAATTAAATTAAATTAAATTAAATTAAAAATGTAAAGTAAAAATAAATTTAATTAAATTTTTTTTTAGGTTAATTTAATTTGTTTTTTTTTTTATAAAAATTATTTTTCATAGATACTCGACCTCTCAATTCTTTGTAAATTTATTTAAAAAAAAATAATTCTATGTTGTGGATTTTTTATCAATGACAATGATATAATTTACCCTCGACATTTAATTTGTTTTGTAATCTTCTTGGGATGATAAGATAAACCAGCCGAGGAAAACATAATGCCGGGGATTTTTAAACTGATTTTTGAATGCCAATAAAAAAATGCTTAATTGAAATTACTCAACATTTGTTTGTTTTAGATAATAAACAGTAGTGTCGAAAGTCATCTGTGGATTTTTTTAGTTTATTTTTTTTTTGTTATTTTGTTGACTAATATTATTGGCTAACTCACTTACGTTGTATATGTCCCAGAGCAAATCTTGTTGTTTTTTGTTTTTTTTTTTAAATTAGCTTCCTTCCAGCAGGTGGTATTACCATCTTTGCGGGGTGCTATTAAAGCGACACATTTCGCTAGGTAGCTTTAATGGCTTGTGGCAAATGTTTATAATAAAATCCAATTTCACCTTTGTGAAATTGAAATGAAGCTACCTACCTAGGCTTGGTTGCCTCAACCTTTGTAATAAAAATTGTATTAGCAAAAAATTAAAATAAATCAATTGAGGCCATATCCTGCATGGTGATATGTTAAATGGCATTTAAATAATCTTACATTTTAATTTTATTCCAAGTTAGTCTCATGGGGAGTATAAATGTTCTAAAGCATTTTCAATTAACCTTCGAAATAGGAAAGTGGTGGAGGGATGGTGATACAATGTATTGGATATTCTATTAGTTTCTCAATTTTTATAGTAACACAGATTATTGAATATGTTGGGGAGACAGAGTTTCTTAAAATATACAAATAGACAATATATTAATACAAGAAGAGAATCATCTATAGACTTCGTCTTGTATACAAATTTTCATGTTAAGAAGAATATAAGAGGTCTCAGATGTAGTCGTGATCTTCCAGTAACTGAACGATTTCTGAGAGACGGAATAACAAAAAAGTGCCTGAGTCTGCATAGCTCTAGCTATTGGAAGAAACGTAAAGCTTTACCATTGTGCCACTTTATTTATTTCATATTTTTGTACCACCGTTTTGCCATAATTCCTTATCTACTTTAATGCTTTTTTGCTCCGCCTGAAAGTATGCAACGAAGACTGTCTAAAGCAGATAAACCGGGTTATTCCCCAGAAGTAATATGTGATGACATGAAGATAACTTGATTAAGATGTTGAAATTTTGTCAAAATTTCATTTTTATAGAAAATTTTGTCAAAATTTTATTTCTACAAAACAGTTTGTCAAAATTTTATTTCTATAGAAAATTTTGTCAAAATTTTATTTCTATAGAAAATTTTGTCAAAATTTTATTTCTATAGAAAATTTTGTCAAATTTTTTTTTTTTGGAAAATTTTGTCAAAATTTTATTTCTATAGAAAATTTTGTCAAAATTTTATTTCTATAGAAAATTTTGTCAAAATTTTATTCTATAAAAAATTTTGTCAAAATTTTATTTCTATAGAAAATTTGGTCAAAATTTTCTTTCTATAGAAAATTTGGTCAAAATTTTCTTTCTATAGAAAATTTGGTCAAAATTTTATTTCTATAGAAAATTTTGTCAAAATTTTATTTCTATAGAAAATTTTGTCAAAATTTCTTTTCTGTAAAAAATTTTGTCAAAATTTTATTTCTATAGAAAATTTTGTCAAAATTTCTTTTATGTAAAAAATTTTGTCGAATTTTTTTTTCTATAGAAAATTTTGTCAAAATTTTATTTCTATAGAAAGTTTTATCAAAATTTTATTGCCATAAAAAATTTTGTCAAAATTTTATTTCTATAGAAAATTTTGTCAAAATTTTATTTCTATAGAAAGTTTTGTCAAAATTTTCTTTCTATCGAAAATTTGGTCAAAATTTTCTTTCTATCGAAAATTTGGTCAAAATTTTCTTTCTATAGAAAATTTGGTCAACATATTCTTTCTATAAAAAATTTTGTCAAAATTTTATTTCTGTAAAAAAATTTTGTCAACATTTTATTTCTGTAAAAAAATTTTGTAAAAATTTTATTTCTATAGAAAATTTTGTCAAAATTTTATTTCTATAGAAAATTTTGTCAAAATTTTATTTCTATAGAAAATTTTGTCAAAATTTTATTTCTATAGAAAATTTTGTCAAAATTTTATTTCTATAGAAAATTTTGTCAAAATTTTATTTTTATAGAAAATTTTGTCAAAATTTTATTTCTATAACAAATTTTGTCAAAATTTTATTTCTATAGAAAATTTTGTCAAAATTTTATTTCTATAGAAAATTTGGTCAAAATTTTCTTTCTATAGAAAATTTGGTCAAAATTTTATTTCTATAGAAAATTTGGTCAAAATTTTCTTTCTATAGAAAATTTTGTCAAAATTTTATTTCTATAGAATTTTTTGTCAAAATTTTATTTCTATAAAGAATTTTGTCAAAATGTTATTTCTGTAGAAAATTTTGTCAAAATATTATTTCTATAGAAATTTTTGTCAAAGTTTTATTTCTACAGAGAATTTTATTTTTACAGAAAATTTTGTCAAAAAAATTTTTTTTATAGAAAATTTTAAAATTGTATTTCCCTAGAAAATTTTTTTGATTTTTATAGAAAATTTTCTCAAAATTTATTTCTATAGAAAATTTTCTCGAAATTTATTTCTATAGAAAATTTTGTCATAATTTTATTTCTATAGAAAATTTCATTCGTTTGTGAATTTCATTAGGAATTTTATGTTAATTCCTAATGAAATTCACATACGAAATTATTCTTCCCAAATTTTGATAACATTTTCTTTAGAAATAAAATTTTGACAAAAATTTCTTTAGACCCAAATTAAATCATCTCACCCGGCCAGATCTCGCTAAAGACTATGGAAATGTGTAGTGGACAACACTGAAACATATATGTATAGTCAGGCTTGCAAGATGGGTATCTGACATTTTCTTAATCTTCCTGTCCAATAAGCTCGAATAAATATTGTAATAATATCTGGTTTGAATGATTTGGACATTGAACCATTCTGCATTGATATCAGGCTAACATAAAAATAGTCAAAATTTTATTTCTATAGAAAATTTTGTCAAAATTGTATTTCTATAGAAAATTTTGTCAAAATTGTATTTCTATAGAAAATTTTGTCAAAATTTTATTTCTACAGAATAGTTTGTCAATATTTTATTTCTATAGAAAATTTTGTCAAAATGTTATTTCTATAAAAAATTTTGTCAAAATTTTCTTTCTGTAGAAAATTTTGTCAAAATTTTATTTCTATATAAAATTTTGTCAAAATATTATTTCTATAGAAAACTTTGTCAAAATTTTATTTCTATAGAAAACTTTTTCAAAATTTTATTTCTATAGAAAACTATATTTTTACTACAATACAATAATTGTTGTTGGTGTTTAATTAAAAACCGTTATGTCTTGGGTTGATCTATGTCAATATAGAATATCACAGAAATATATTTCTATTTCTTACACACAAAATGCTCTCCTCATTTTCTCACTCTTATTCACTAGGCTAATGGTGTTTGTATTTGTTGTTGTTGTTGCTTTTAGCTATAATTACATTTATTGATGCAATAAAGTGATTAAATTAGAAAATGTACATAAACTTACGGTGTTCATCATCGACTCACAGTCATGGTTGTAAATATGTTAAAGTTACTACAATGTTGTAATAAACATATTGACAAACCTTTATATGCATGCAAACATACACTCACATCCACACCCCTACTCACTCTTCTTCATTTACAACCCGTAAACTCATAGCTATATAACATCGTCTTGGGTTATCTGAAGGGCGGGCAATGTATATCATAGCTACAAAATTTTAGATTAGTTTTTTTTTTTTTATAGAGAGATACCCACCACAGTTTACTCACTCTGTTACTCGGCAACACTCGGTTAACGGAGATACCCATTAACAGTTTTTCTCACCCACACGCTGTACGCTGTAGCCTATGTTAATGTACGGATACACGAGTACGAGCCTTTTTTTCAATTTTCTCAGTTTTGTGTGTATGTGTGCATATGCGTGAGCATTTTTTTCTCCCGATGTTTTGAAAATTCTTTGACTTTAGATCTGAGTGCAGAGAGTTTCATTTGCGTTGTTGTTGGTACTTTCTTGTTGATATTTGTGTTCCTAGCTTGATTTGTTGTTTTTGTTTTAGGGGTTTCCCCGAGCATGGTTATCCCTTTAATAGTTTAGGGGCTATTTAACGGATTAGTGTTTTTTTAATAAAGTGAAAAAAGTAAATTTAAATCAAACATAGGGAATGGATAATTTTCCTAAAGAAAATTCTAGCAAAAGTAATCTGCATTATTGCTAGGTCCTTTAAGTACAATAGGAACAGACTTCTAGGTTGCATTGGGTTATAAGCAATAACGTTATGTTTGGTTAGCGTTGGTTAATATTTAAACACAACCATATCTACTGTCGGTGGGCGAACATTTGATCGACGATATACCCAATGGCGGATGAAGTGATTTCAAATTAAAAATTTTTATAATTCCGTCAAGAAATAAAAAGGTCGAAAATCGACTAATCTAATTTATGTAATCGTAAAAATCGACTAATCGACTTTTAATTTTTGGAAAACTTAAGTCACAGTGTTTGTAAGTGTAAAACTCGACTTTCAATGTTATGTTAGTTTAAGAAAAAAGGAAAAAAGTAGAATTTTCTACTAATCGACTTTTTGGAAACAAAAAGAGTCGAAAAGACGATATTATGTCAGCGTAAAAATTGGATTATCGACTTTTAATTTTTGAAAAACAGAAGTCGACTTGTAAGCGTAAAAATATATTATTTTTTTTTAATCGAAGTCGATCTTTTTGGCTTTTAAGTTTTTAGAAAATCAAGTCGACTTTTTATGTGAGTCAAAATCGACCTTTTATCTTGACCTAAATCGATCAATCGAACTTTAACCAAAAAGTTGAAAAAACCTATAGAAATAAAATTTTGACAAAATTTTCTATAGAAATAAAATTTTGACAAAATTTTGTATAGAAGTAAAGATTTGACAAAATTTTCTATAGAAATAAAATTTTGACAAAATTTTCGATAGAAATAAAATTTTGACAAGATTTTCTACAGAAATAAAATTTTGACAACATTTTCTATAGAAATAAAATTTTGAGAAAATTTTATATAGAAATAAAATTTTGAGAAAATTTTCTATAGAAATAAAATTTTGAGAAAATTTTCTATAGAAATAAAATTTTGACAAAATTTTCTATAGAAATACAATTTTGAGAAAATTTTCTATAGAAATAAAATTTTGACAAAATTTTCTATAGAAATAAAATTTTGACAAAATTTTCTATAGAAATAAAATTTTGACAAAATTTTCTATAGAAATAAAATTTTGACAAAATTTGCTATAGAAATAAAATTATAGCTGGCCTTGTTTTTTGAAATGTTGATAAAAGATTTATCAAAAGAATTAAATTTGAAAAAGTCGCAAAGTCGATTGTTTGATTCTCATTACAAACTCTAATTCTATGGCGGTATTGACATGGCAGTAATTGGATAGATATCCAATCCATTATCCATAGAGGTCCATGAGTGCGTATAAGTTGTTCATCACACGATATTACTCATATCCCAAAAATGGCAAATAAACTTTTTTAAATGTTCATTAAAATTTATCAGAGAAATTATTATTGATGTCTAAACTTACTCAAGACAATACTACATGTCATTAATTGAGGATACAACTTCATGTACAGAATTACTCAAAAACTGAAAAACAAACCAAACCAACTTCAACCAAAACAATTATTGATAAACTAATTGAAATTGAAAAAATAAGAAATTAATTTGTTTAATTTAATTTTTTATTGAAATATTTGTAATTACAATTTTTGTAATTTTACAATTTCAAAAATATTATTAATATTTTTTCTTTCACTTTATTTTCATTAAAATATTACATATACTTATAGATCTAACATCTAATATATCCCCTACAAAGTGTTTTTTTTTTTGCTATTTTTCATTTATTGGACCATTATTCTTATGTCATCAAAATGTCACTTTAAATTCATGCATAACCCATTTTCTTTGCTTTCCTCAACTCAAAAGACCAGAAACAGAAAAAAACATACACACACACATACATACAAGAACGAAAAAATCAATTTCAAGCCGGAAAAAGTCGCTCATGTCCTTCTTTTCAGTGAAATTGTAGATGTGTGTGTGTGTGTGTGTGTGTGGGTGCGTTTGTTTCTAAGCTGACAAACTACAATTTCCATCATTACCTCCTTTCATCCTTTTAATGTTTCCTACAACAAATTGCTTTGTTATGTTCCTTGTGTTGGCATTATGTAGTTGGTGTTGTTGCTATTGTTGTTTGTAATTCCTTGTCATCGTCATCGTAAGAATATTTAGTCTTTATCTCTTTACCTTATTGTGGCTCTCTTGGTCTTGGTCTGCTATCTCACACTTCCTCTCTATCTCTCTGTTGACTACACTGATACGTTGCAGGGATGGAAAATACAATTTTTAAGAAAGTACAAAAAAGGTATTTTTTGAGCGGAAAGGTACTTTTTTACTAAATTTCAACAAAAATTTCACTGGAAAATTATTGTCAAGAGACTAAATTTTAAAGAAAATACAATTTTGACAAAATTTTCTATATAAATAAAATTTTGCAAAAATTTTCTATATAAATAAAATTTTGCAAAAATTTTCTATAGAAATAAAATTTTGCAAAAAAATCTGTAGAAAAAAAATTTTTTCTATAGAAATAAAATTTTGCAAAAATTTCCTATAGAAATAAAATTTGTACAAAATTTTCAATTGAAATAAATTTTTGACAAAATTTTCTATAAAAATAAAATTTTGCAAAAATTCTATATAGAAATAAAATTTTGACAACATTTTCTACCGAAATAAAAAATCGATAATATGCATTCACATTCTTTTTTCGACTAAAACATTCTTGAAGTTCAATAAAATCCGGTTTTTGACTATGTCTTTTACAAAATCAAGATTTTCTTCCCACATGAACATGTTTGTTTTGCCATATTTCTAAAAGACTATTAGCAAATAAGGTTGATAAAGACTTTCTCAAATTATTAAAATATTTTGTCAAAGCTATTGTACCATAAATCTGATATCGACTCAAAAATGTCTACACAAAAGGTACTAAATCATTCGCGGGGGTACTACGGTACTGACCGGGGTGAAAAAGTATTGAAAAAAGTACTATAGTACTGCATTTTCCATCCCTGATACGTTGTGCTATTCTATATATTACATTGATTAACAGTTGCCTGTTAATTTCAAATGTGTCATTATGTTAATATTGAAGGAGAGTAAGAGATACAAACAGCAACAACTAAAACATGTTCTGCTACTTTTATTTTTGTGTTTGTTTTTTTTTTTTCTACCGGCAGAGGAAAGAATTTTTCGTATATTTTGGTTTTTGTAGGAAAGAAAATTCGCTCGTTTATCTGTTGGCCTCTGCGCATTCGTTTTTTTGAGTTGTTGCAGTTGTCGGCTATTGTTATTATGATGTCTATTTGCCACACCGCTGTGTTTGGACAATGATGATTATGTTGTAGTTTTACGGGTTGTTGTTGCTGCTGCTTTATTATGTTTTTTCGTGTCAATGAATTGCATTGAATGTGAATCAGTAACAAAACAACCAAACAACACCAGTAGAGTTCTGGATGCAAAAAAAAAAAAGTGTTGCTAACTCAAAGAAATATTAGAATTTATAAACTGCTGGACATCAACTGAATATATCGCTTTAATTGCACCTTCACCATTATTATTCGATAAAAATGCAATCAATTAATTTAAAAATCAAACAAAATTATATTATTGTAGCATTTTTGTTGATTTGCGAACGAAGAGAGCTGATGAAATAAAATTTAATATTTAATAAATTATATTACGTTACACACAGTGAATGAAATTTATGTTATTTTGAAGAAATTTAAAAACAAGTAATAAATAAAATATTGCAAATTCTGCTAATCGCTATTTATTTGTGTCATTTATTTTAATTGTAGTTAATTAAAATAATGGTAAAATATATGCTTCTTAGGATAATATATTAAATTTGGTCACCCATGTAATGGTTTACTTGTTTTAGGAATGAAATTTTTGTTAGAAGAAGATTTACACTGAAAAAAAAACAGTGAAAATTAGGTCAATAACTAAACTGTATTACAAACGCAGATATCACGCAGATTTCACAAATAAAAGTAAATATTGTTTTTTACATACTCAAGAACAATTATTTGATGTAATTAATTTGTTCCACTTGTTAAAGTTTAGTAGATTTAAGGAAAAAATTTAAAACAAAATAAAATTAGCAAAAATGTCTTTAGAGCCATACGAAGTTCACGATGGGCGCATGTTTAGTAAAATTAAAAAAAAATCTGAACTATTTTGTGGGAGACACGAATTTAGTAAATCTTTTTACTTCATTTGTGTATAATTTTTTCCACGTTATTATTTAAACTAACGTACGCAAAAATTATTAAAGTCAAGGAAACTTTCTCAAAACATAATAATTTCATTAGCTAAAATAGAATTAAATTGGCTTTAGTGGCGTATAGGCTTCACGTTTTTTGAGTGTAAGAATAAAGAAAAATTGAAATCTAAATAAGTTTACCCCCATTTTCCTAACATAACCTATGGACATATCAGTCATCTTGTCTCTATATTTTATAAGCCAGTTAGGTGCTTAACTGCTAGAAATTTTTCAGTTAAAGTTAACTGGAGAAAAGATATTTGCAATTAGCTTTCTGTTAACTGACAGTTAAAGCCTAACGGAGCTACATGAAAATAGCCGTTAGTAAGAAAAACCTCTTGAATTTTTATTTCTTATGTCATATAAGAGAAAAATTGAGCAAATACAAAGTTCAAGCTTTTATGACGAAAATAGACCAATTTTTCTAAAGAAAAATTCTCTATTGAAATTATGATGCGAAGTCTTCTGCAAGAGTAGTTTCAAGCTTGAACAGGATTAATTAGTTTAAGTTTTTATTAATTAAAAGAACTCGCAACTTTATTATAATTATAAACTGAAAGAAGAGTTTTCTTTTCTGAGGAACGAAATTTTAGACAAACAAAATTTTTCTTTTGTCTGTAAATTTTTTTTAGAAGCAAATAAAAATCTAATAATATAATAATATAAATCGGGTTTATTTGTTCCTAAAGAAAATCCTTTACATTAAAGGCGAATTTTGTTTGTCTAAAATTTCGTTCCGGAGGAAAGTATTTTTTCTTTGGGTGTACCTTTAAAGAAAAATTCGGCTTAATCTTTGGCAATTTCAGTGATTATTGCATCACTCTGCAATATCGAGTAACGAACGAAATCCTCTCTACACACCACATATTTTGGTTTTGCTCATTTGCTCAGAGAGAACATTGGTGTCTCTTTCACATACTCTCAGTGATGTAATTGGAATATCCTATGAATTTCAATTTAACTTCACACACCATATGGATACGTGCTTTCATTACGGACATCTCAATGCTTAAGGCACTGATACTCCACACTGAAAATAAAAAAAAATCCGGTGTTAAGTCTTCCCTTAATGCATCGTGAACAAATTCGATAACTTGTTTGTATGAATTTGTTTTTTGTAAGTACCACAGAGCTTCGATATTTAAATTGAGTTTCAGTAGTTTTTTTTTTTGTTTTTTGAGTCAATGTATATTCGCTGCCATCGATTGTATATGGAGAATCACAACAAAATACCAAACAAATGTAAAGTAAATCACTAATACACAATACATACAAATACAAACGATAACAGAATAATAACAATAACAGCAACAACCATACAATAACACAGAGTACAGAGATATAGAGAGTAGAGCATAAGACAAACAATAAAAACAAGAAGAAAAAAGTCATTTATCATTAGCTGGGGGATTTTCAAGACAAAAATGTGTGAGGCATTGGGGTGGGGTGGTAAGCAAGCGGTGGTAATGTGGTGGTAGAAAGAATGATTTTCATCATTACAATGAATCTGTTTACAAGCAAGTAAGTAAAGAATTCATCTTGTCGTAATGCGAAACTTCTAGGCACACGCATGTTCAACACTCACGCCAACACATGCACACGTACACATATGTGATCATTTGAAGATTTATTGCATATATGGGTTATAAATATGTTTATACTATCTACCCTAGGTTGGGGTGATATACATATTTGGGTATTTCGTTTTGTCGAAATTTTGAGGCTGAGATCCCATGACTTCATATACAGGGTAGCTGATATGTAATGCAACAAAGTAAGGCGCTATATAGTTTTATTTTTGTTTTAACTTTATTGTTAAAAAGCAAAATGTTTCGGAATTTACAAAGGCATGGCGCACTGCCCGTAAAAGGCAATATGTTATTTTGGCATATTCCCGGCGAGGTGCAATCTGGAGATAATCGACTCTTTGGTATTTTTTAATAACAATTTTACTCTATAAAATATTTCAGGCGCAAAAGTCCAATCGATTGAGATATCGAGATTTCATTAGAATTGCGCGGTTCCACACCATTACCATCGGTGGCGCTTAAGTTCTGTTACTTGTCTCTTTGGCTTCTCATCTGAGAAAACCAAATTCGGAAACTGGCCATTTTCGTGCAAGCGAAATTTTATTTCTATAGAAAATTTTGTCAAAAATTTTATTTCTGTAGAATTTTTTTTTTCAAAATTTTATTTCTATAGAAAATTCTAACAAAATTTTATTTCTATAGAAAATTCTAAAAAAAATTCATTTCTATAGAAAATTTTGTCAAAATTTTATTTCTATAGAAAATTTTGTCAAAATTTTATTTCTATAGAAAATTTTGTCAAAATTTTATTTCTGTAGAAAATTCTAACAAAATTTTATTTCTATAGAAAATTCTAACAAAATTTTATTTCTATTGAAAATTGTAAAAAATTTTCAATTTTAGAAAATTTTGACAAAGTTTTATTTCTATAGAGAATGTTGTCAAGATTTTATTTCTATAGAAAAATCTAACAAAATATATTTCTTTTGAAATTTCTAACAAAATTTTATTTCTATAGAAAATTCTAACAAAATTTTATTTCTATGGAAAATTATAAAATCAATATTGTCAACATTTTATTTCTGTAGATTTTTTTTTTTTAAATTTTATTTCTATAGAAATTTTTTTCCAAATTTTATTTCTATAGAAAATTTTGTCAAAATTTTATTTCTGTAGAAATTTTTTTTCAAAATTTTATTTCTATAGAAAATTCTAACAAAATTTTATTTCTATAGAAAATTCTAACAAAATTTTATTTCTATTGAAAATTCTAACAAAATTTTATTTCTATTGAAAATATTGCCAAAGTTTTATTTCTATAGAGAATGTTGTCAAGATTTTATATCTATAGAAAAATCTAACAAAATTTTATTTCTATGAAAAATTCTAAAAAAAAAAATCATTTCTATAGAAAATTTTGTCAAAATTTTATTTCTGTAGAAATTTTTGTCAAAATTTTATTTCTATAGAAAATCTAACAAAATTTTATTTCTATAGAAAATTCTAACAAAATTTTATTTCTATAGAAAATTCTAACAATTTTTTTCTTTTATTTCTATAAAAAATTCTAACAAAATATATTTCTTTTGAAAATTTTAATAAAATTTTATTTCTATAGAAAATTCTAACAAAATTTTATTTCTATGGAAAATTCTAAAAAAAACATTTCTATAGAAAATTTTGTCAAAATTTTATTTCTGTAGAAATTTTTGTCAAAACTTTATTTCTATAGAAAATGTGGTCTAAATTTTATTTATATAGTAAATTTTGTCAAAATTTTATTTCTGTAGACATTTTTGTCAAAATTTTATTTCTATAGAAAATCTAACAAAATTTTATTTCTATAGGAAATTCTAACAAAATTTTATTTCTATAGAAAATTCTAACAATTTTTTTTTCTATTGAAAATTGTAACAAAATTTCATTTCTCTAGAAAATTTTGCCAAAGTTTTATTTCTATAGAGAATGTTGTCAAGATATTATTTCTATAGAAAATTCTAACAAAAATTATTTCTTATGAAAATTCCAACAAAATTTTATTTCCATAGAAAATTCTATCAAAATTTTATTTATATTGAAAATTGTAACAAATTCCAAAGTTTTATTTCTATAGAAAATTTTGTCCAAATTTTATTTCTATAGAAAATTCAAACAAAATTTTATTTCTCTAGAAAATGTTGTCAAAATTTTATTTCTATAGAAAATTCTAATAAAAGTTTATTTCTTAAACAAAATTTGTAAAATTTTTATTTCTATAGAAAATTTTGTCCAACTTTTATTTCTATAGAAAATTCTAAATAGCATTTTATTTGTCTAGCAAATTTGGTCAAAATTTATTTTTTCTAGAAATTTTTGTCAAAATTGTTTTTCTCTAGAAAATTTTGTCCTAATTTCATTTCTATAGAAAATTTAGTCAACATTTTATTTCTATAGAAAATTTTACGAAAATTTTATTTCTTTAGACATATTTTGTCAAAATTTTATTTCTTTAGAAAATTTAGTCAAAATTTTATTTCTATAGACAATTCTACGAAAATTTTGTTTCTATAGACATTTTTTGCAAAGTTTTATTTCTATAGAAAATTTTGTCAACATTTTATTTGTATAAAAATTTTTTACAAAATTTTATTTCTATAGTAAATTTTATCAAAATTTTATTTCTATACAAAGTTTTGTCTAAATTTTATTTCTATAGAAAATTTTGCTTGGCAAACTGTTTATCACCCATATAACCCGATTTCCCAATCTGAGCTTTTTGTGATATGCCAAATTTGGTTTATATAATTAAGTATTTGATGTAGCCTGTATATTCACCGGTTTCCCGATATTTAGATTTTCATCCCAAATATGAAGTAGAAGTAAAATTTCCCTATGTTACTTCTCATACTCATTTAGGTTATACGCTCTTTCGTTTTAGATTAAATTTAAAATTCTTTATACTATAATTCTATATGCGGATATTAATTATTTCTCTACATACAGCTATGATACAAACAAATATACTTGCTGTGTACGTGACACTATGACAATGCGTGTGCAATATTTATTTCTATTAGCTCTGCCAAATTTACATACAATTGTTTTCTTCAGTTGACACTGGTACATTGTAAATACTGAATATATTATCTTTTCGCCATTCTCACCCTTCATACTCTCTCACTCTCTCTCTCTCTCTCTTTGTATTGTTAAGCATTGATATAGATAATAGTATCTCATTGTATGATCTGTCATCAAGTGCAAATGTGTTAAAGCAGAGGTGCTTTCAAAGCAAAGGTGCTACAGATGTTACTCTGGGAAGAGAAACAACATCCGCTTTTGAAGAGGGCTTTGAAAACATTGATAATTTTATAGTCCGTCTGTGGGCCATATCGGATCACTTTTAGCTATGGCCCCCATATAAACAGATCCCCAGATTTGGCTTACGGAGGCTCTTGGAGGAGCCAATTTCATCCGATCCAGTTGAGATTTGGTACGTGATGTCAATATATGGCATTTAAAAACCATGAGAAAAGTGTTTAGCGGATTGAATACTTTACAAATTTTAAAATTTTAAGGGAGTACGAATATGGATTTTTCATACTTCTTTCTTTTAATATGAACTTACACTTCATAGCAACAGTTTCAGGAATGTAAAATGTTTAAATTTCAATTACCAACTGTAATCAACAGGAATAATGTCTACTGCGCTTTAAAATTCCAAGACTAGATGCATAGATAATTACTACTATTTACGATCCTCATGATCATGGTGAATTTGAGACTCTTGACTCCCTTGATCTCCTCTCGCGTTCTCTGTATTGCATTCTACCTAATTACGAGTATATTTGTATAGGCTTATACAAGAAGTAGGCTTCACTTTGACCATGGCAAACTTTTATGATGTTATACCATCTTTAACCTGATCTCAATTGAAGCTAGTCTTGTGTATACAAGAATATCAAATAATATTCTGTGTGCAATATTATTCTATTCTGTGACGCTTCAAACTTACGGTTATGTCGTAAACAATGCTCGTATACAACAGGGTCATGCTGGCAATGTGTAAGAGTCGATTTGTACAGACATAGGTTATAAGAAATCTAATAATTAAACTCAAATGCATTGTAAGTTAGAGAGAAAAACAAAAAAAAGAGGCTAAGCAAAAACCCAAGCATTAACAGTACCACAAAGCTTTTATCTTCTTTTGGCAAAGAAGTCTGTCTATTAACATACAGATTCAATTTCTAAAAACTCATCACTCTGTAATATGCGCTGAATTTGTAAGCAAGCCTCATTACTCCAATCTTTGAAATATGTATAATAATATACGTGTGTGTGTGTCCAACTTCAGATGTCTCAAAGTCTTTTAGTTTTATGTTATGTTACTTACCAGACTCTATGTAGATTTTTTAGAGAGTAAAGATGAACAAATATGAAGAAGCCATTTGAATAGAGATATACACACACAACACATATTTACACTCATATATACTTACTCACATACATACATTCATATTGAATACAATTTGGTAATTTCCTAACAATATAGAGGTGACTTTTTTTTAGACTTCTTAGTTTTTTGCTTGTGTTTTTTTGGGTCTCCCCCATAGAGAGCTCTGTTCATAACAGTGTCTTAAACGTAATATCACATTGCATTCATTGTCACCCTTGTGAATGTTGTCAACACTAAAAATTTCCTTAATAACCATAGTTTATGGAAAGCCTAGAGACACCTGTTATTATTAAATATTACAATGTGTGAAACATGTTATTTTGGTCAGATTAAACTCCACATGGGGTCTACCAGGTTATTCATAGTTTGCTCCATCTCAGGTTATTTTTCACCTTGTCGATAGAAAAAACTAAAATGTAAGATGTTAGCTTAGGTTATAGTTTCATTTCTTTTTTCCTTTGTAGTCAAGATACAAAATGAATATTGAAGATTTATTTTTTTTTTTGGCTTTAAGTCGAATCACTTAACTTTAAGAACAAAATGATTGCATTGAACAGTTTATCGACTTTTGGAAGAAGAAGCTTCTTATCAAAGAAATACTTTCTATAGGCGTATTTTTTTGTGAACATTTTATTTTTATAGATAATTTTTGGCAAAATTTTATTTCTATAGAAAATTTTGTCAAAATTTTATTTCTATAGAAAATGTTGTCAACATTTTATTTCTATAGAAAATTTTGTCAACATTTTATTTTTATAGATAATTTTTTGCAAAATTTTATTTCTATACAAAATTTTGTCAAAATTTTATTTCTATAGAAAATTTTGTCAAAATTTTTTTTCTATAGAAATTTTTTTGCTAAACTTTATTTCTATAGAAAGTTTTGTCAAAATGTTATTTCTATAGAAAATTTTAGTTCTATAGAAAATATTGTTAAAATTTTATTTCTATAGAAAATTTTGTCAAAATTTAATTTATAAAGATAATTTTGTCAATTTTTTAAAATTGTGTTAAAATTGTATTTCTATAGAAAATTGTGTCAAAATTTTATTTCTATAGAAAATTTTGTGAAAATTGTATTTCTATAGAAAATTTAGTCAAAATTGTATTTCTATAGAAAATTGTGTCAAAAGTTTATTTCTATAGAAATTTTGTCAAACTTTTATTTCTATTAAAATTTTGTCAAAATTTTATTTCTATAGCAAATTTTGTCAAATTTTTATTTTTATAGATAATTTTTCGCAAATGTTTATTTCTATAGAAAATTTTGTCAACATGTTATTTCTATAGAAAATTTTGTCATAATTTTATTTCTATTGGAAATTTTGTCAATTTTTTTTTGTCTATAGAAAATATTGTCTAAATTTAATTTCTATACCACATTTTGTCAAAATTTTATTTCTATATAATTTCCACATAGAATTTCTATAGGAAATTTTGACAAAATTTTTTTTCTATAGAAAATGTTGTCAAAATTTAATTTCTATAGATAATTTTGTCAATTTTTTTTCTATAAGAAATTTTCTCAAAATTGTATTTCTATAGAAAATTTTGTCAAAATGTTATTTCTATAGATAATTTTTTGCAAAATTTTATTTTTATAGAAGATTTTGTCAAAATTTTATTTCTATAGGATATTTTGTCAAAATTTTATTTCTATAAAAAATTTTGTCAATTATAGGAAAATTTTGTCAAATTTTATTTCCATAGAAAATTTTGTCAAAATTTTATTTCTATAGAAAATTTTGACAAAATTATTTTTCATTAGAAAATTTTGTCAAAATTTTATTTCTATAGAAAATATTGTCAAAATTTTATTGTTATAGAAAATTTTGTCAAAATTGTATTTCTATAGAAAATTTTGTCAAAATTTTCTTTCTATAGTAAATTTTGTTTATTTCTCTAGTAAATTTTGTCAACATTTTATTTCTATAGAAAATTTTTTCAAAATTTTATTTTTATAGAAGGTTAGGTTAGGTGGCAGCCCGAAGTATCAGGCTCATTTAGACTATTCAGTCCATTGTGATACCACATTGGTGAACTTCTCTCTTATCTGCCCGATTCCATGTTAAGCGTAATGACAAGATACCTCCTTTTTATAGCCGAGTCCGACAGGCGTTCCACATTGCAGTGGAGGCTTTGAAACCCTCAGAAATGTCACCAGCATTACTGAGGTGGGATAATCCACCGCTGAAAACCCTTTTGGTGTTCGGTCGAAGCAGGGATCAAACCCACGACCTTGTGTATGCAAGGCGGGCATACTCACCATTTCACCAAGGTGGCTCCCATTTGTATAGAAAATTTTATTAAAATTTTATTTTTATAGAAAATTTCGCCACAATTTTAGTTCATGGAAAATTTTGTCTAAATTTTATTTCTATAGGAAATTTTGTAAAAATTTTGGTTCTATCGAAAAATTTTCCAAAATTTTATTTCTAAAGAAAATTTTGTCTAAATTTTATTTCTATAGGAAATTTTGTCAAAATTTTAGTTCTATCGGAAATTTTGCCAAAATTTTATTTCTAAAGAAAATTTTGTCTACATTTGATTTCTATAGAATATTTGGTCTAATTTTTATTTCTGTAGAATTTTTTTTGAAAATTTTATATCTATAGAAAATTTTGTAAAAATTGTATTTCGATAGACAATGTTGTCTAAATTTTGTCAACACTTTATTTCTATAGGAAATTATGTAAAAAATTTTATTTTTATGGATAATTTTTTGCAAGATTTTATTTCTATAGAAATGTTTTTGAAAATTTTATGTCTATAGAAAATTTTGTCAAAATTTTATTTCTATAGAAAATTTTCGCAAAATTTTATTTCTATAGAAAATTTTCTCAAAATTTTATTTCTATAGAAAATTTTGTTAAAATTTTATTTCTATAGGAAATTTTGTCAAATTTTTATTTCTATTTTTGCAAAATTTTATTTCTATAGACAATTTTCTCAAAATTTTATTTCAATAGAAAATATTCTCAAAATTTTATTTCTATAGAAAATTTTGTCAAAATTTTATTTCTATGAAAATTCTGTCAAAATTTTATTTTTATAGAAAATTGCGTTAACACTTTATTTCTATACCAAGGTTAGGTTAGGTTTTTATGGATAATTTTTTTGCAAAATTTTATTTCTATAGAAAATTTTGTCAAAAGTTTCGATAGAAAATTTTGTCAAAATTGTATTTCTAGTTTCTTTCTCGTATCCCTATTTACTTAATCCATCCCTTTGCCTATAAGAAATAAAAATTTCGCATAACTATAAATTTTCTCTTTACACTTCAATACTAGTCAATTTGGTCATAAAATTAAAAAAAAACTCTTATCGTTCAACTTCAACGAAGATACAAACTCTATGGCTGGCTGCTACATAATACCTATACGGGTAGCAACACAACAGCGTCATCATCTACAGACAAACTTCGCCTCTCGTAGGCGACGGGATGGTCGTCGACCATTCGAATAATACACATGAGCGGATGAGTCAAACAAACAAAAGCGCAACTAAAAATACACTTTTGTTTTGTTTTGTTTCGCAGTAACGAATTACATTTTGTGCAATTTGTTCCCACTTCTTTGGAAAGCGTCAAGAAGTGTGTGGAAATATAAAATGTCGGCAAGCAAGCAAACAAACAAACAAACGAATGAGTGAGTGAGTGAATGATTTGAGTCAATGCGTAAGCTTGAGTTTTGCTGGCAGCAAGTGTATGCAAGCCATTTTAACAGTACAATGATGAGTACTCATAAAATTTAGTGGCGAGTGACATAGAGTGAGAGAATCATTCTCTTTTTAGTGTATAAGCAAATATGTGATGTATCTCTCTTTTTGATGAATGCCAAGAATGCGCCGAATCATGCTGTACGACTTTATACAATGGCCGCAGATATCAATATGGCTTTGCTGGTTGCTGCTGCTACTCTATAATCAATGCCATCTACTTTTTCTTTGAGCGTTTCTGCTCCTGCATCGGGGGGTCTATGGTGTGGGTTTTGAGTATTCGCTTTGTTTGCCGTAGAACATGTACAATAAATCAGTTGCCATACAGATCTTCACTCAAACAGTCTGTCAGATGGCCAAAAGTATACGAATCGTTATTACATGTTTTTTTCAAGGATTTCGTTTCGATTTTTTTCTTTATAGTCTTCGTAAAATGGAAGTTTATGAGGGATGTTGGCAATTTGATTAAGTCTCTTCCTGCCGATTTGAGTTGTCTACTGTTATGATTTTATTAAGAAATATTCTACTATGATGATTACATTGTTGTGCAGTTCGATGTGTGGTCGCCGATGATGATGATGATGACGACACCACACATCGAGTGGTTGAGTGAGAGCTCTTACTTAAATTGCCGGCCGGTGGAATTCACAAATTGGTGAAAAATAGTATGTTAGTACTCCAAATAATGACGTATGTTATGACTATGGGGTTAGGTAGATTTTTGGTAGCTTAAATAAAATTGTTAGGATTTTCACAGTTGTGGGTTATAATCCATCAACAGATACTCTTAATGTAATTATATATTTGGAATTTTTGGTAATAAATTATGCAGAATACATAACAACTAAAAATATTTACGTACTAATTTTGGGAACTAAAAAATACAGCTTATTTAAACCTCCCCTATAAACATTTAATAATAATAATTATAATAATAATATAATAATTTAGTATCACAAAATTCACCTTACCTGCGGAGATACGAGTATTGTTATTTACTAAAAACAAAGAGAGTATCTCTACTATGGACAGACAATAATTACCTCCGATTGTCGAGATTTGAGGTAATTATTGTCAGCTAATTTTAAATAACATATAAGGCTCTTTTTAAAACCAGTAACCGGTACAAACATATTATTGTATCACAAAAATCACCATAGCTATAGCTATGTCTTCTAATAACAAAGATAGTGCTTTTACTGTAGGATTATTCACCACGAGAGACACAACTTACGATAGATTGCCGAGAGAGTTGGATGAGATCCTGAATACAAGCTAATGATAACTAAGAAACTAATCGAAATTCAAGAATGACTGCTAATGTTATGACAGAGAGTATAATCTACGAAGAGAGTTCACGAAAGAGATATTCTCTTTTTTTCCAGTGGATTGCATTATATTTTCTCTAATTTAGTACGCAATAAGAAATTCCAATACAAATATGTTCAGATGGGCTGTAGAAAGGAATATTTAGGTTCAAGTTCAGGATTCTTTGTGCTAGATATAGGTATGTAACAGCTATTTATTACCATTACAACAGATCTGTTAACAGAATAATGTGATCTGTTAACAGAATTATGTAAAAGAATTTTGAACTCTGTTATATATTTAACAGAGTTGTATTCTTTAGCAAGTCTATTGTATTGTGAGCCCGGTTGCCACAGTTGGTAGAAATCTAGCAAAATAGGTAGATTTTTTTATTGTTTGATAGAATATAGAATTTTTGATGTTTTGGTAGATTTTTCAAAAAATAGAACTAAAATTTTGTGAAAATTCTCTATAGAAATAAAAAATTGTAAATATTTTCTATAGAAATAAAATTTTCAGAGAATTTTCTATAGAAATAAAATTTTAAGAAAATTTTCTATAGAACTAAAATTTTTAGAAAATTTTCGATAGAAATAAAATTTTGACAAAAGTTTCGATAGAAATAAAATTTTCGATAGAATAAAATATTGACAAAATTTTCGATAGAAATAAAATTTTCAGAAACTTTTCGATAGAAATAAAATTTCGACAAAATTTTCTATAGAAATAAAATTTTGACAAATTTTCTATAAAAATAAAATTTTCTATAGAAATAAAATTTTGAGAACATTTTTCTCTAGAAATAAAATTTTGACAAAATTTTCTATAGAAATAAAATTTGTAGAAAATTGTCTATACAAATAAAATTTTGAGAAAATTTTTTATAGAAATAAAATTTTGACAAAATTTTCTATAGAAATAAAATTTTGTGAACATTTTCTTTAAAAATAAAATTTTCACAACATTTTCTATGGAAATAAAATTTTGGGAAAATTTTCTATAAAAATAAAATTTTAAGAAAATTTTCTATAGAACTTAATTTTTCAGAAAATTTTCGATAGAAATAAAATTTTGACAAAATTGTCTATAGAAATAAAATTTTTAGAAAATTGTCTATACAAATAAAATTTTGAGAAAATTTTTTGACAAAATTTTCTATAGAAATAAAATATAGAAATAAAATTTTGACAAATTTTCTATAAAAATAAAATTTTCTATAGAAATAAAATTTTGAGAACATTTTCTATAGAAATAAAATTTTTACAAAATTTTCTATAGAAATAAAATTTTTACAAAATTTTTCTATAGAAATAAAATTTTGAGAACATTTTCTATAGAAATAAAATTTTGACAAAATTTTCTATAGAAATTAAATTTTGACAAAATTTTCTATAGAACTAAAATTTTGAGAACATTTTTCTCTAGAAATAAAATTTTGACAAAATTTTCTATAGAAATAAAATTTGTAGAAAATTGTCTATACAAATAAAATTTTGAGAAAATTTTTTATAGAAATAAAATTTTGACAAAATTTTCTATAGAAATAAAATATAGAAATAAAATTTTGACAAATTTTCTATAAAAATAAAATTTTCTATAGAAATAAAATTTTGAGAACATTTTCTATAGAAATAAAATTTTGACAAAATTTTCTATAGAAATAAAATTTTGACAAAATTTTCTATAGAAATAAAATTTTGAGAACATTTTCTATAGAAATAAAATTTTGACAAAATTTTCTACGGAAATAAAATTGTGGGAAAATTTTCTATAACAATAAAATTTTAAGAAAATTTTCTATAGAATTAAATTTTTCAGAAAATTTTCGATAGAAATAAATTTTTGACAAAATTTTCTATAGAAATAAAATTTTTAGAAAATTGTCTATACAAATAAAATTTTGAGAAAATTTTTTGACAAAATTTTCTATAGAAATAAAATATAGAAATAAAATTTTGACAAATTTTCTATAAAAATAAAATTTTCTATAGAAATAAAATTTTGAGAACATTTTCTATAGAAATAAAATTTTGACAAAATTTTCTATAGAAATAAAATTTTGACAAAATTTTCTATAGAAATAACATTTTGAGAACATTTTCTATAGAAATAAAATTTTGACAAAATTTTCTATAGAAATAAAATTTTGACAAAATTTTCTATAGAAATCAATAAATTTTTTACAAAATTTTCTATAGAACTAAAATTTTGAGAACATTTTTCTCTAGAAATAAAATTTTGACAAAATTTTCTGTAGAAATAAAATTTGTAGAAAATTGTCTATACTAATAAAATTTTGAGAAATTTTTTTATAGAAATAAAATTTTGACAAAATTTTCTATAGAAGTAAAATTTTGAGAAAATTTTCTATAAAAATAAAATTTTCGATAGAAATAAAATTTTCAGAAACTTTTCGATAGAAATAAAATTTTGACAAATTTTCTATAAAAATAAAATTTTCTATAGAAATAAAATTTTGAGAACATTTTCTATAGAAATAAAATTTTGACAAAATTTTCTATAGAAGTAAAATTTTGAGAAAATTTTCTATAAAAATAAAATTTTGACAACATTTTCTATGGAAATAAATTTTTGGGGAAATTTTCTATAACAATAAAATTTTAAGAAAATTTTCCATAGAATTAAATTTTTCAGAAAATTTTCGATAGAAATAAATTTTTGACAAAATTTTCTATAGAAATAAAATTTTTAGAAAATTTTCTATACAAATAAAATTTTGAGAAAATTTTTTATAGAAATAAAATTTTGACAAAATTTTCTATAGAAATAAAATTTTGAGAAAATTTTCTATAGAAAGAACATTTTGGGAAAATTTTCTATAAAAATAAAATTTTGACAACATTTTCTATGGAAAATAATAAATTTTCTATAAAAATAAAATTTTGACAACATTTTCTACGGAAATAAAATTTTGGGAAAATTTTCTATAAAAATAAAATATTAAGAAAATTTTCTATAGAACTAAAATTTTCAGAAAATTTTCGATAGAAATAAAATTTTGACAAAATTTTCTATAAAAATAAAATTTTGCCAAATTTTCTATAAAAATAAAATTTTGACAAAATTTTCTATAAAAATAAAATTTTTACAAAATTTTCTATCAAAATAAAATTTTTACAAAAATTTCTATAAAAATAAAATTTTGACAACATTTTTATGAAAATAAAATTTTGACAAAATTTTCTATAGAAATAAAATTTTGACAAAATTTTCTATAGAAATAAAATTTTGAGAAAATCTATAGAAATAAAATTTTGAAAAAAATTTCTATAGAAATAAAATTTTGACAAAATTTTCTATAAAAATAAAATTTTGACAAAATGTTTTATAGAAATAAAATTTTAAGAAAATTTTCTATAGAAATAAACTTTAGAGAAAATTTTCTATAGAACTAAAATTTTCAGAAAATTTTCGATAGAAATAAAATTTTGAAAATTTTTTAAGGAAATAAAATTTTGTTTAGTACTTTTTTGGTAAACTATTCTCTAAATTTTGGTTTGGAATATTTTTGGCTCGAGTGGCAACCGTGCTTGTGAGCCGGAAGTAGTGCAAATTTCAATCACCTCCAATCAATTTTATATGGACTGGGGTCATAGGATGGAAGTACTTCGTTTTCGCATAGTTTGCATTGCTATAAAAGTTATTCTTGGAAAAAAGTTTCAACATTTTTTTTATACCACAAGAAAAACTTCTTTTGCTCTCCTAAACATCATCACTCTACGAGGAGGTTAAAGGAGGTTAATTCGTGACCACCCCCAAGAAATCGAAAATTCCATCAAAAAATCGAAATTTTTATATGAAAAATTTTTTTTGCTCATATCTCCTAAAATAAACTGATCTCCAGATTTGACCTCCGGACTCTATTGAAAGATCCAATTTCATTTGATCAAACCATGCAAAAAATATAAACCATATAAACCGATTTGACTTCCAAAGCCTTATGAAGGAACAAATTTTATTTGATCCGCTTGAAATTTGGCCCTCTAATTTCCATGAAAATATTGGTTCATATCGCTTCATAACTTTTACTTGCATGGACTTGAAAAAGCCAACGGTCACAGGTTCAACTCCCCTCTGTGATGAAATTTTTATTTTCATTTTGATTGTTTTTCACTCTTTTATTGTTTTTCTGTTATTTGTTATTCCCAGCAAACAAATTTGGAAGTTCTTCCAAAGGCACTACTTTAAAATCACTTCCAGAAGATGCCCTCCCAATGATGTTCTTTATTTTAACTACGCATGAAGTTCTTTTAATTCAATTTTTTATAACTTCGTTTTTTCATACTTTTAATGGATAATTTTAACTGTTTTTTTTCAAATAGGTTAAAAACGGAGTAAGAATTCATAAAATGGTAAAAATCATTTAAATTTTGTCGACAAAAATGCTAATCCAATCTGAAAAAATTGTGAATTTTGGAAAATATTTGAGGTAAAACTTTTCCGACAAGCTTTAGAATCCATTAAAAATTATAAAAATTATTTATTTGACAAAATATCACAGAATTTTTTAATTTACATCCAAAACATTGAATTTGGATCACACCTAAAGAAGTAATGCAAATTCAGTGCACCGGCTGTTGAAATGGAGGACTTCCGTCCTATGACAAGCCCATGTTGAATTCATCGCTTCTGCGTCTATTTTGCACCACTTCCGAATCCAAAAAGAACATTTTCATTACTTTTTTGGTGACGCTTTTTGCTGGGTTGTTAGTTCATTGTCGGAAACTAAATTTTTTGCTTTAAAACCAAATTGAACTTTATCGGAAGTGGCAAAAATTAGTAGAGAATCTCGAGATGGACTTTTTTCGGTTTTTTTTGCTTCTTTTTTTGTTGAGTTTACAAAAATTCCTTAAAACGAAACCATATATATTATCTATTTTATTTTTATATTCAAAATAAATTTAATAATTTTTTCTCTCTATTTTTCAGGTAAGTTTTTACATCATCTATTGGAATTTTACATATACAAGTAAGTTGGAAGTCAATATGGCACAACAGTGATACTGCAATACGTTTATCATCCCAAAAATCTCACTGGAAACATATAGGACAAGAATTGCCATAGAGAGTCTAGAGAGTTGGATAAGATCCTGAATATAAGTGAGTGATAACTAAGAAACTAATCGAAATTAAAAAAAGGCTCTCTTTACATCCGAACAGTGAGAAGAAGTTACGGAGAGAGTTTTTTAGAAAGAGATATTCTCTTGGAGAAGTGCTACTCCAGTGAATTGCATTATATTTCCTCTAATGTATAACGCAATCCGAAAATTCGAACTGGACAAATATTAAGATGACGATTGAATATTTTAAATTCTTTTAAAAATTATTAAGGAATACATTTTTAAGTTCGGCGGAACTCCTTGTCCTAAATTACAAGAAATATGTTATTTTTATTTATTACGATGGCAAGCTATTCACCAGAACTGTTAACAGAATAATGTTCGGTATGAAGCTTATGTTAAAGAAAAGAATTTTGAATGCTGTTATATATATAACAGAGTTATATTTAGTAGTAACGATGCTATGCTAAAGCAATGTTAAAAATGAAGTTTGGTTTCCCAACATAGAATGTGCTTTTACTGTGGGATTTTTCACCACGAAAATTACAACAGATGGCCGAGAGAGTTGGGTGAGATCATCATCTCCTCATCCTCATATAATTATGAGATAATGATGACTAAGAAACTAATCGAAATTCTAGAAAGACAGCTAATGTTGAATACAAGACTCTCTCTACATCCGAACAGAGAGAATAAGCTACGAAGAGAGTTCTCGAAAGAGATATTTTCTTAGGGAATTAATACTCCTGTACATTATATATTCTCTAATGTATAGGGTGATTTGTTAAGAGCTTGATAACTTTTAAAAAAAAAAAAACGCACAAAATTTGCAAAATCTCATCGGTTCTTTATTTGAAACGTTAGATTGGTCCATGACATTTACTTTTTGAAGATAATTTCATTTAAATGTTGACCGCGGCTGCGTCTTAGGTGGTCCATTCGGAAAGTCCAATTTTGGGCAACTTTTTCGAACATTTCGGCCGGAATAGCCCGAATTTCTTCGGAAATGTTGTCTTCCAAAGCTGGAATAGTTGCTGGCTTATTTCTGTAGACTTTAGACTTGACGTAGCCCCACAAAAAATAGTCTAAAGGCGTCAAATCGCATGATCTTGGTGGCCAACTTACCGGTCCATTTCTTGAGATGAATTGTTCTCCGAAGTTTTCCCTCAAAATGGCCATAGAATCGCGAGCTGTGTGGCATGTAGCGCCATCTTGTTGAAACCACATGTCAACCAAGTTCAGTTCTTCCATTTTTGGCAACAAAAAGTTTGTTAGCATCGAACGATAGCGATCGCCATTCACCGTAACGTTGCGTCCAACAGCATCTTTGAAAAAATACGGTCCAATGATTCCACCAGCGTACAAACCACACCAAACAGTGCATTTTTCGGGATGCATGGGCAGTTCTTGAACGGCTTCTGGTTGCTCTTCACTCCAAATGCGGCAATTTTGCTTATTTACGTAGCCATTCAACCAGAAATGAGCCTCATCGCTGAACAAAATTTGTCGATAAAAAAGCGGATTTTCTGCCAGCTTTTCTAGGGCCCATTCACTGAAAATTCGACGTTGTGGCTCGTTAGTAAGTCTATTCATGATGAAATGTCAAAGCATACTGAGCATCTTTCTCTTTGACACCATGTCTGAAATCCCACGTGATCTGTCAAATACTAATGCATGAAAATCCTAACCTCAAAAGAATCACCCTTTATAACCCTTTAGAAATTCATAAACGACAACTATTAAGAAGACAATAAAATTATAATAAAAAACAAATAAAATAATTAATTAAAATAATATAAAAAGATGTTAAGTTGGGCTGTAGAAAGGAATATAGGTTCAAGTTCAAGATTCTCTGTACTAGAAATATGTAACAGCTATTTATTACTATAACAACAGATTTGTTAACAGAATAATGTGATCTGATAACAGAATTATGTTGGAGAAAATAACTTTGGATTTCCAACTTATGATACGAAAATAGTGGAAAATTTCTCTGAAAAATATAGGACTTCTTCGAACTAAATGTATAGGACTTTTTCGGGGTAAATTTTGATCATCATCAATCTATGTCCACACAGAGAAGGAATATGATCACCTCAAACATGTTTTAAGAGCAAAATGTTATTTTTGGACGGGGAACAGGTAACATGTTTGTCGCAACTATGTTATGTTCTCAAAAATTATGTACCTGATTTCGGCAATCAAGTATATGATTGCGACAAAAATGTTCCCTGTTCACCGTCCAAAAATAACATTTTGCTCTTAAAACATGTTTGAGGTGATCATATTCCTTCTCTGCGTGTCGTGAGTGTACATGTGTTAGCTCGAAGACAATGGGTGAGCTTAATTATTACGTGGCAATAATTTCGACCAAATGCTAGGATAAAGTGCTAAGATGAAATAAATTTTTAATAAGAGCGATTTCCATATAAATTAAATGTTTATGGAAATTCTAAACAATTATCTTACCTCCAAATTTGGAACAAATTTATTTTCCCCCATAACACAAAAAGGCATATTTTTTTCCAAAAAAAATTAACTTCATTAAATTTCAAGACACAAGATTTTTAAAAAAATTAAAATTTTTCGTTTTAAAATATTTTTTTTCGGATGAAAATAAACCTTTATTCTTATTTTTTTTTCATTACCTAAAAAACTTAGTAGTTTTCATGTCAATGCTCTTTACGACCAGTCAATCCTTAGCTCATATTTTCTTATTACAATATTCAATTTGCAATAACAATCTCATATTCATGCCTCCCTCCACACACACACACACACACACACACACACAAAACAAGAGCATTTTTACATTGCAGCCAGCAATAGTCATAAATACAAAACAAAAAACTGTTCATCGTAAAAACATAATCCCTAATGGCTTGAAATGTAAAACAAAACACTTTGTTTGGCCAATATTTAAAACAATGACCCCTTCACAATGGGCTAACATAAATGTGGCAACAGTGGTCACCCATCGAGCGAGGCAACTAGCCAGCAACAGTCCCCCAATGAAAACAAAAAAATAAAAACGAAATGAAAATTACGAGGAAAAAATGAACCATATGTTTTGAAATTGTTTTTCAAATCCATTACCCACAACAAAAAGCAATTCGACGCTCTGTCTCCCTGTAATGGTTTAGCGGTGTGGTGATGGCAATGGACGACGATGACAACAACATAGCATCATTGCTGAAAACGAGAAATATTCAGAAAAATCAACAATAGCCAGCCGGATGAACCCAACTATGTGAGTAAATAGAGAGAGAATGCTTGAATATTGCATACCAACCACCACCACCACCAAATACTCCCTCTCTATGTTTCATGCTAATTCTTAGAGAATATAACATGGCATATATTTTTGTTTGACATTGTGGTCCCTTTACTCTTGCTTATATCCATATCGTCAAAGAAGCAACAAATTTTTGTTCGTTGCTTATTTATAAGCGGCAACAATGGATATTCGACTAGAGATGACAATGGATGGACCCGTCCAACGAATGTTCATATCGTGAACTAAAAATACGAAAATTACAATGATGACGATTTTTGTAAGACTACAGAGCCGATGACTACAACCGAAATGACTGAAATTAAATCGTAGTAGTAGACTCGTGCCGATCGTCTTACACAAAAGGGGACACCGGTCACAACCAACAATGTACAACTCTATGCGTCGACTAGGTATGTGCCACATTTTTTATGTTTTTGAGAATAAGAGCACAATCTCTCTCCGCTTAACATCGCATAGAAACATGAAATGAAAATAAATGAACTCATCTTTTGGTAGAGGGGGCCATCACAAATTTCCCCGTGCCAATGTTACAATTATGTTGTTACCACCATGATTATTTTTATTATGGTTATCATCCCTACTATGAATTACATTTGTTTTACATTGCTCTCTCGTACTCTCCTTCTATTTCTCTCTATAGCCCTAATATTCACTCACTAATAATATACAACTGAGGAAAACATAATGTTATTGATAGCGAGTGTCTTCAAACGATTGTAATGAGTGACATTGTTGGCCATCCTCTCTCTATATCTAAACATTCGTTTTCTCTCTCTCTCTCGTTTAGTTCCAATCAGAAAACTGCAATAAACTGGTTTTGTTTGCTAACATAAAATCACTTGTCGTGAGTATGTGTGTATGTTTCATTCATGTGGCCAAGAGAATGTGTGTATGTAACTGTGTATGTGTATGCTTTCGTTTATGTCCTCACACAAAAAAAAGAGGTAAAGTGGAAACGGAAGTTTTTTACGGTGACTGTTGGATTGTTTTGAGTCACATTCAAAACAATGTTACGTGGGTTGGTATGGCAAGTTAAGGTAACGGAGAATATATATTTTTAACGGAAATTTCGCATTTTTTCTCCGTGATATTTGACAATAGCAAAAAATGGAAGAAAGGACATATTAATTAGGGATGTAGGATTGTTAATAATCAATTAAATGGAATATTTCATCGGCTATTGTGTGATCAACTACGGATGGAAAAATTTTACTATTCGTAATTTATTTGAAAATTAAAAAAATTATATAGAAATACAATTTTGACAATTTTTTTTATAGAAATACAATTTTGACAGAATTTTCTATAGATATAAAATGTTGATAAAACTTTCTATATAAATAAAATTTTAACAAAAAGTTTTTATACAGATAAAATTTTGACGAAATTTTCTGTAGAAATACAATTTTGACAAAATTTTTTATAGAAAAGAATTTGAACAAATTTTTTTTAGAAATAAAATTTTGACAAATTTTTTTATAGAAATAAAATTTTGATAAAATTGTTTATAAACATAAAATTTTGACAAGATGTTCTATAGACATAAAACTTTGATAAATTTTTCTATACAAATAAAATTTTGGCAAAAAATGTTTACACAGATAAAATTTTGACGAAATTTTCTGTAGAAATACAATTTTGAAAAATTTTTTATAGAAATAAAATTTGAACCAAATTTTTTTAGAAATAAAAATTTGACAAAATTTTTTATAGAAATAAAATTTTGATAAAATTTTTTATAGAAATAAATTTTGATAAAATTTTTTATAGACATAAAACTTTGATAAATTTTTCTATACAAATAAAATTTTGCGAAAAAATGTTTACACAGATAAAATTTTGACGAAGTTTTCTGTAGAACTACAATTTTGACAATTTTTTTTATAGAAATAAAATTTGAACAAAATTTTTTTAGAAATAAAATTTTAAAAAAACTTTTTATAGAAATAAAATTTTTTATAGAAATAAAATTTTGATAAAATTTTTTATAGAAATAAAATTTTGACAAAATGTTCTATAGACATAAAACTTTGATAAATTGTTCTATACAAATAAAATATTGACAAAAAATGTTTATACAGATAAAATTTTCACGAAAATTTTTGTAGAAATACAATTTTGACAAAATTTTTATAGAAATAGTATTTGAACAAAATTTTCTATAGAAATAAAATTTTGACAAAATTTCTTAAAGAAATAATTTTTTTTACGGATGGAAGAATTGGACTATTCGTAATTTATTGGAAAATCAAAAAATTATATAGAAATAAAATTTTGACATTTTTTATAGAAATACAAATAAAATTTTGACGATAAATAAATAAAATACAACTAAAATTTTGAAGTTTTTATACAGATAAAGTTTTGACGAAATTTTCTGTAGAAATACAATTTTGACAAAATTTGAACAAAATTTTTGTTAGGAATAAAATTTTGACAAAATTTTTTATAGAAATAAAATTTTGTATAAAAATAAAATGTTGATAAAATTTTTTATAGACATAAAATTTTATATTCAAATAAAATTTTGACAAGATAAAATTTTGACGAAATTTTCTGTAGAAATACAATTTTGGCAAAATTTTTTATAGAAATAGTAGTTGAACAAAATTTTCTATAGAAATAAAATTTTGACAAAATTTCTTAAAGAAATACAATTTTTACAAAAACTTTTATAAAAATAAAATTTTGACAACATTTTCTGTATAAATAAAATTTTGACAAAATTTTCTATAGAAATAAAATGTTGACCAAATTTTCTATAGAGATAAAATTTTGACAACATTTTCTATGAAAATAAAATTGTGACAAAAATTTCAATAGATATAAAATTTTGACAAAATTTTCTAAAGAAATAAAATTTTGACAGAAATTTCTATAGAAATAAAATTTTGATATAATTTTCACTAGAAATAAAATTTTGACAAAATTTTCTATAGAAATAAAATTTTGACAAAATTTTCTATATAAAAAAATTGACTAAAAAATTTAAGGAGATAAAATTTTGACGAAATTTTCTGTAAAATATAAAATTTTGATAAAATTTTCTATAGAAATAAAATTTTGTTTAACAAAACAACAATCAACGTTTGTGATCTGATCGGTAAAAATAATGGTTACACATTTATTCTTTCACTTTCTTTATATTTTATTTACACTTAATTTACATTAATATTCTTACCTAAATTTTATTTGTGTGTGTGTGTTTTTTTTTTGAGAAAAATTTTCCTGTAGCTCTTAAAAAATTACCATCTGTATGCTACTTAAATTACTTTAATTTCCTTTTGTACAATATAATTTAAATTAATAAAATACTTTTAATATTTTTTATTTATTTTTATATTATACAATATAAACTTTAATATGATCCCATAGAAACAAAATTTAATTTACCAAACTTTTAAAACCTACCACTTCCATCCACCTTACTACCATACTACATACCAAGCATGACAAATGCATAAAAAAGCAACACCATTTTAATGATGATGAGTACTTTACTACTTTGTACTAAGAAAAGACATTCCATATCGTTAACAGCTTTAAGTTAACAGATACTGTTAGGTTTCGTGGTGAACCCGCAAAAGGGCAAATTCTATCATAAGGGGGTCATTTGAATGTCTCTCATAAAACACCAAACACTGTAAGAGAGCAAGTGTATGAGAGAAAACATTTCACCTTACTGTGTTTATATGCGTGTCTTAATTGTTGTTGGAGGAATTCCCTTAAAAGAATTTTGCAAAGTATATTGTGGAAAAACATTTATAGAGCAAATGTAAAAACAATACCATGGGATATACAAACATAACAAAACAACTTTCTTTCGTTGTGTTTTTGATGTTTTAAGTATATCTGGCTGTTATGCTATAGGCTGCGCACTGTTGTTTTTGGAGGCATTTTATTTCACTTGTCGCCAGCGAATGCCCACAATATATACGGCAATGTTTATTTACTTACTACATGATTTTATGAAATGAATTTAATTTTTTGAAAGTGTTAAGTGAAATGTTAATTTAATGGTAGAGAATATAATTATTATATTATAAAAATTAAATTAAATTAATTTAAATTAAATTAAATTAAATTAAATTAAATTAAATTAAATTAAATTAAATTAAATTAAATTAAATTAAATTAAATTAAATTAAATTAAATTAAATTAAATTAAATTAAATTAAATTAAATTAAATTAAATTAAATTAAATTAAATTAAATTAAATTAAATTAAATTAAATTAAATTAAATTAAATTAAATTAAATTAAATTAAATTAAATTAAATTAAATTAAATTAAATTAAATTAAATTAAATTAAATTAAATTAAATTAAATTAAATTAAATTAAATTAAATTAAATTAAATTAAATTAAATTAAATTAAATTAAATTAAATTAAATTAAATTAAATTAAATTAAATTAAATTAAATTAAATTAAATTAAATTAAATTAAATTAAATTAAATTAAATTAAATTAAATTAAATTAAATTAAATTAAATTAAATTAAATTAAATTAAATTAAATTAAATTAAATTAAATTAAATTAAATTAAATTAAATTAAATTAAATTAAATTAAATTAAATTAAATTAAATTAAATTAAATTAAATTAAATTAAATTAAATTAAATTAAATTAAATTAAATTAAATTAAATTAAATTAAATTAAATTAAATTAAATTAAATTAAATTAAATTAAATTAAATTAAATTAAATTAAATTAAATTAAATTAAATTAAATTAAATTAAATTAAATTAAATTAAATTGAATTAAATTAAATCACATTAAATTATTTTAAATTAAAAATAAATATCTGTGAATTATATATATATACTAAATTAAATTTAGAATCTTTTTCTTCTTCTTTATTGCATATTCGATATTCGAATGTTGGCGACCTTATTGTATTTCATTTAGGGTAAAAAGTTGTAGATAAATTGCAGATAAAGAATAATTAAATCATTAAAATAAATTATACATATTTTATATCATTTAATTTATTGAACTACAAAGCTTTTCTCATTCATAAAGTTTTGTTAAAATAGAGAGGAAATAAACCAACGTACACGACACAGGTATCATCATTGTTTGGTGTGATGATATGATATTAGCACCAGCGGTGGAGGTCTCTGTTATTTTACAGAGCCATAGAGCTCAACAATTGAACATGGTGAGAAATGTTTTGGTATACTCGCTCTCTCTCTCTCTCCCGCATACACCACATTCAAAGTACACCTCCCCCTGAAATGTACTTTGAGCCATTGTGTATTGTGCTGTGAGAGATGGACAGATGTGATGTACATTCGGATGATGTTAAGTACGACAACAACGAATGTAGATACAATGCCAAGTACGTAGAAATGTGTGCGTTGTATTTATGTTAGTTCATTTTATTTTGCCAGTAGAGACTCCCATATTGCCGATGTTATGTATGTCGGTTCATACTAAGTACGTAGGCATGTGTGTATCTACTATATCCACCATTTGTATATTTGTCAATTTGTATAATTTTCCTATGTCTCGATTTTGTTGGTTGTGGCGGCTGCTGCTGCTACTACTACTACTACGGCTGCGGCGGCGGCAATGGCTGTTGGCTCGTTCACTTTGCTTGTTGTGACTGTCAAATTTTCTTGCTTTGGCTCACTGTTGTTATTCTGTTGTCGCTGCTGCTGCGGTTTGCTTGTGCTTACTTTTTGGTATGCATGCGATAAATGTATGACGGCTCGTGCCACCAGTACTCAATTGACAGCCAAACACGGCGCACACGTTACGTTTGCCAAAGCGCGCTTAACGGCATTAGCTAAAATTCACAAATAACCACAGAAATATTTTCAAAATATATAAATTTGATTTGCCCTCTTACACTCAAAGAAAAATTAATAGAAAATACATAAATCGTATGCACTACCCCATTCTACACGATTGTAGATACTTTTGTAATAATAAAAAAAAATAAAGGAAATTTTGAATTTCTGGTGACCCTTTTTTCTCACAAATAAAAACATGAATGAAAAGTGAAATGTTTAATTGCTTTCTTCCTCCCTTGCCAATAAAAACCAAAAAGGGAAAAGTCAAAAAATTTATGCTAACAAAAATCTAACAAGAGACCTCTTAAGAGTGATTCTGATTGTAATACATGTTGCGTTGCCAATCCTACGGGCTTAACAAGTGGTAATACTGGAAATGATCTAGTGTAATTCCCATTGCAAAATTCATTCGTGCATTTTCCTCGAGTGTATAAAATGTGAAATATTTGGTTTTGTTATTTTTATTATGGTGGTTGGCTTTGGTCTGGTGGTTTGTTGTATGGAGTAATGAAACCAACAAAAGTAAATTGCAAAAACAAAAACAAAGCAAAAAAAAAATGAAAATAAAAATTCATCATAACAACAACCAAAACAACGACGGCAGTTATTGTCAATGACGGCGGTAAAACGATTGTGGTGACAGCGGGCAAAATGAAAACAAAAAAACAGAGCGACAGCAAAGACAAAAACATTTTGTTGTGCTGCTGATGCTGCTGCTGTCTTCACTGCTGCTTTTGTTGTGATATTTTATGAAATATGAAAATGAAAACAAATGTACGATTAACGTGTAGTTTTGTTTGTTTTGAGTTTTTTTTTGTTGCTGTTATTGTTTCAAGCTAAGTTAAAAATGGAGTTACTTAAACCCCCGCATTTACCTTCACATTAAAAGATTGTTGAATGGTTTAGATTTTAAGAGTACTAACGGAAGTTTCTCCAACTAACAAGAATGCCATCTACAATTACCAAAGAGATATCTCAAGAGATCACTCTCAATCACATACATATATAGAGCACTATGTTAATCCTTTAATAGTTTGCACATTTTTTGTAGCATACTTTTGTGAGTGTAACATATGTAAATGATAACAAATCATAGAGGATGTATATGAATTAGTGTGTGGCGTGTGTGTGTGAATTAAGATATGTCAGAATTCTGATGTTGCCAGTGTTTAAACCTTTGTGTACGGGGTTTTGAGAACAATGGACTACATGAAAATCAGGTCAGAAAAATTATTCACAAATGGTTCTGAAATTATACACCCTCAATTAATTGTTAAAAAAAAATATTTCAAATACATAATTTCGCTTAAGTAAGCAGTTATTATATAATTCATATAAGCTTAAGTTACATATGTTATTGGCTAATTAGTAACATATGTACATAATACTATAAGTATTTTTTTTGTTTGTTTTTATTTATTAGTATTATTATTTATTTTATGAAATTAGTTTCGTTTACTTTAAATAATTTAAATTTACAAAATTTTTTAATTTAAATTTACAAAATTTTACTTAAATTTAATCTTTTTTTAAATTTTAATTAATTTAATTTTTTTCATTTTAATTTATTCAAATTAGCTTCCAACAATGTTTCTTATTTTAATTAAAATTGTTTTATTTTAGTTTATTTTAAATTTATTTAAATTAAATTAATTTAAGTACAATCAAGCAAAATGTAGTCAAACTAAATTAAATTAAAAATATGTAATGAGTATGATTTAATTAAATTTAACTAAGTACCTATATTAAATTAAAATAAGTTAAAATAAATTAACTTACATATAATTTAATATTATTCATTTCATTTTTTATTTTAAAGTTTAAAGTGAATGAAATTTGTTTAATACATTAAAAACAAAAACAAATAATTAATTAAATCAACTTAAAACGTAAAAAACTAAAAATTTAAATTAATTTTAATAAAACTGCTTCAAATTAAAAAAAAAAAAAAAAAAAAAAAATTTATATATATATATATATATATATATATATATATATATATATATATATATATATATATATATATATATATATATATATATATATATATATGTGTGTATATATATATATATATATATATATATATATATATATATATATATATATATATATATATATATATATATATATATATATATATATATATATATATATATATATATATATATATATATATATATATATATATATATATATATATATATATTTCATTGTTTTTTTTTACTTTAATTTGATTAAATTATTTTTTTTTTTTTCATTTTAATTTGGTGTAACTATTTTTTGTTAATTAATTTACAAAAAATAATTACACCAAATTAAATTGAAAAAAAAAAAATAATTTAACAAAATTAAAGTAAAAAAAAAATAAAAAAAATTTATTAAATTTAAAAAATTCTTACTGGATCAAGTTCCTTAATCTTCTATGTCCATAAATCTGGAATAATAAATATAAATAAAATAATGCATTTATATATAAATCGCTTATTTCTTCTATATCAGGCTAACATGAAAAGTAATAAATTTAATTGTTTTCGACAAAACTAAATTAATTTTAAAAAATATATTAAACCAAATTAAAATAAAAAAATTAACCAAAAAAAAAAAAAAAATAATAAATACATAAAAAAAAATTATTAAACTTTTATAAAACTGCGTCAAATTTTATTTTCATTTAAATTTTAAAAATTCAGTGACTTAATGGATAATCTTCTATGTCCATAAATCTGGAATAATAATTATATATAAAATAATGCATTTGTATATAACTCGCTTGTTTCATGCTAACATGAAAAGTAATAAATTTAATTGTCTAAAATAATTTGTTTTCAACAAAACTAAATTAATTAAAAAAAATATTAAACCAAATTAAAATAAAAAAAAAAATAATTTAACCAAATTAATTTTTTTTAAACTGCGTCAAATTTTATTGTCATTTAAATTTTAAAAATTCAATGACTTAATGGATCAAGTTCCTTAATCTTCTATGTCCATAAATCTGGAATAATAAGTATAAATAAAATCATGCATTTGTATATAAGTCGCTTGTTCTTCGATATCAGGCTGACATGAAAAATAATAAATTTAATTGTATAAAATATTTTTTTTTCAACAAAACTAAATTAATTTAAAAAAAATGTATTAAACCAAATTAAAACAAAAATAAAAAATTTAACCAAATTAAAATAAAAAAATAAAATTATAAAATTTTTATAAAACAGCGTCAAATTTGATTTTCATTTAAATTTTATAAATTCAATGATTTAATGGATCAAGAACCTTAATCTTCTTTGTCCATAAATCTGGAATAATAATTATAAATAAAATCATGTATTTGCATGTAAATCGCTTGTTTCTTCGATATCAGGCTAACATGAAAATTAATAAATTTAATTGTCTAAAATAATTTTTTCAACAAAACTAAATTAATTTAAAAAAATGTATTAAACCAAATTAAAATAAAAAAAATAATATAACCAAAATAAAATAAAATAAAATAAAATAAAATAAAATAAAATAAAATAAAATAAAATAAATAAATAAATAAATAAATAATTTATTAAATTTTTATAAAACTGCGTCAAATTTTATTTTCATTTAAATTTTAAAAATTCAATGGTTTAATGGATCAAGTTCCTTAATCTTCTATGCCCATAAATCTGGAATAATAATTATAAATAAAATAATGAATTTGTATATAAATCGCTTGTTTCTTCGATATCAGGCTAACACGAAAAGTAGTAAATGTAATTGTCTAAAATTATTTTTTTCAACAAAACTAAATTAATTAAAAAAATAAATAAAATTAAAATGAAAAATAAAAAATTAATTAAATTTTTATTAAACTGTGTCAAATTTTATTTTCATTTATATTTTATAAATTCAATAAAATAAAAAATGGGTCAAGTTCCTTAATATTTTATGTCCATAAATCATGCATTTGTATATAAATCGTTTATTTCGTCGATATCAGGCTAACATGAAAAGTAATAAATTTAATTGTCTAAAATAATTTTTTGGAGCAGATTAAATAAATTTAAATAGAATTAAACTAAGATTTTTTACATACTTTTTTTAACATAAAATAAATTATGCTTATTTATAAAATAAATTACTATATAATTAAGAAGTCTTAATTTTTGATCAAATAAACTATTCTTCATATAATTTGCTTATTATATTTTAGTTTAATTCATAATGGCTTGGTATGATACAACTTTTCTTTTAACCCTGGAAAGTCATCCTTATTTTTTGTACACAAACGTCATTCTTCGTCATTTTGACTACGGCTTATTTCAAGACGCTATAATTTACATCGTAAGCAAAAATGACAACCAAAATTGAGTTTATTTTCTTATTCAATTTGTTTTTAATTAGTATAAAACAAAAAATCATAAAATTGTTGAATTAGTATAACTTAAATTTATCATTATTAAAATGCATTTCAAATCGAAAATGAAATTACGCGTCGTCATTTTGACCAAGGATGACTGTCCAGGGATAAATATTACCTACGTATTATTATATTTTACTAAGGGCGACTTCGTGTTGCCCCAGTGTTACCCCATATTTTCCCTATAGCCCATCAAGTCAAATTATTGAAAATTATTGCAAATTCTTAAATGAGGAATCCTAAATCAAAACCTTTGGTTTATTTGTTTATATTTTGCAACCTATTTGGGAAATGTTGACCTTTTTATTAGAAACGAAATCGACATATGTTGTATACCTTATGTAAAGTAAGGCTGAAATCTATATTATAACAATCATAAAAAAAATTTAAATGCATCTATGAACCCCACAAAGTTTGTGTTTTTTAACTTTATGGAAATATCAAAATTTGGCTTAATTTTTTGACTATTTTCAACTTCAACAATATTTCTATCATCAAAAATACGTATGGAACAGTTTTCATACAGAAATTATCCAATTATTTAATATACCTTTTTGGTGTGTTTTCTAACAAAACAATTCTCTACAATTTATTCAATTGTTATCGGTCACCCCTCCCTAGTGTCCATAAGTTAATGGCATCATCTTAATGCTTTGCTCGATTGTTCATTTATCTGATATGTTGTTGACTCGGTTCACACAAAAATTACCGTTACAATAAAAGTGCATATCATTTAAACACTTCATTCGCTCTTTTTGTTATAATTGTATATTAAAATCAAAAATCTCTCTGCATTTCACCAATTCTTTCTCGTGTCCTCTTTCTCTCTCTCTCTCTCTCCCGATTCAGCAATCATTATCACTAAGGTCTATGATGCATTTCGCTGTGTTATATGCATGCAAACACATACCTAGACTCGTAAGCGGCTGTAACAATAGCCGATTGTGATTTTGCTAATTGCATGATTAGCAGTATTGTTTTGAATTTGTTTGTGTTGTTGTTTGTTGGCTGGCTGGCTGGTTGGCTATGTTCATTAGATTTTCTCTCTATATTTCACCTCCCCACTAGTCCCCCCAACCCAATATATAATAACAAATTAAAACATAACGCATGCCAGCGCCTAGCCAAGTTGATATGAAAAACACCGCGCATACACACACTCTCACATACTCTCATTTAACCACTCGCATAGTTTTTTTTTCTCGGTTGTTGTTGTTCTGTTTTTATTGTCAATCGGTTTAGTTTATGTTGTGAGTGAGGAAAAATCGCGTTCTGTGGTCATGATGATGGTGGTGGTGGTGGTGAAGATGAGGATAGTGATGGTGATGATAATGTCGATTTGTGGGGCATGGGGGTGAAATAATGAATGCATCTGTGTGTGCGATAGTGGTTCATCCGCATCGTCATTAATTCTTTCTGAACGTGTCGTACAAAATATGTGCGTACTATGAACTCAAAAACAAAGCAAAACAAAGGCAAAACAAAAAAATAAAAATAATAACGTCGTCGTGGCCGACGTTGACGTCTTTTTTTTAATTGTTGGTTGCATACAAAGAAAAAATATAAACAAAAAAAAAAAATAAAACAAAAATACAGAAAAAATAAAAACACAACAAAACGGCACACTTCGAGAGCGAAAAAAAGAAAATCACAAATAACTACAAAATCTAGTGTTGATAAAAAATTTTAAAAAAGCAAAACAAACTGAATTAAAAATAAAACAAATCTGGAAACAATAATGAAAATAAATACAAAATTAAAAAACCAAATATAGAAGAAAAACAGAATAAGAAAATCGACTTAAAATTGAAACGAAAAAATAACATGAAACGTAAATAAAAAAATCATATAAACAATTCGAACAAGACAGAAATTAAATGCTTGTTTAGAATATGATGATAATAATAAATGAAAAAAAAAATGGAAAATAACAGAAAAACTATGATTTTGAAAAAATGGAAAATTTGGAGGTTTGGATTGTTTGAATAATATTTATTAAAAAAAAAGTTTCAATAACATATATTCTCTAATAGAGTCAATAAAATTGTCAAAATCTAAATTTTTAAATTTTTCTTTCTTTCTCCACTTATAATATATGTTTATATCCCTATTTTAAATTATTAAAATATATAAAGACATTGTTAACATAACAAGTTTTGGATTTTTGAATAATATTTATAAAAAAAAACAATGAATAAATAAAAAATAAGCAGTTTCAATAAATTTTATTCTAATAGGGGCAATTTTGTTTTCAAAATCCAAATTAATTTTGAGAGTATTCTGTGTTTCTCCACTTATAATTTCATTTGATTAAAATGTGCCCAAAGTAGTTAAAATAAAATTATGAATAATATTTATAAAAAAATAAAAATAGACTCAATTCAATTTTTAAAAGCCACATTAATTTTAATTTTTACTTTTTTAAGCTGTTTTCCTTCCGTACTTTTATTTTAATAATATTTTAAATAATTAAAATATATATAAAAACTAATATATAAAAAAAAACAATAAAATTTTAAGAATTTAATTAAATTTTTTTACTTTTTTATGTTTTCTTTCCTTCCTTACTTATAATATATGTATCATTATTTTAAATGTTTAGAATATATATAAAAAATAGTTAACATAGTTGGATTTTTGTATATTTTTGAGAAAAAAAAAAAAAATAAAAGTAGAGTCAATTGAATTTTCAAAAGCCTAATTAATTTTAATTTTAAAATTGTTAAGGTTTCTTTCCTTTCGCATTTATAATATTTTAATAACAAGCAATAGCTAACATGAAAATAGTTGGAGTTTTGAATAATATTTTTGACAAAAAAAAAAAAATAAAAATAAAACTACAGGCAATTTAATTTTCAAAAACCAAATTAATTCTAATTTTAAATTTTTAAGCTTTCTTTTTTTTTAATAATTTTAATACTACTTCAAATGATTAAAATATATATAAAAAACAGTTTCAATAATTTTTGCTCCAATAGAGTCAATAACATTTTAAAAAGCAACGAAACGTCGGATAAAAATATGAAGTAAAGTCTTTTTATTTGCATACTTAGAGACCTTAAAAGCCCGATTTAGAATTAATCTAAAAGAAAAAAAAAAATTGAGTTTGAATTTTTAAGTTTTCTTTCCTTCTCTATTTAATAGTTGGATTTTTGAATATTTTTTGGGGAAAAAAATAAATATAGCGTCAAGTCAATTTTCAAAAGCCAAATTAATTTTAATTTAAAAATTTTTAAGGTTTCTTTCCTTTCACATTTATAATATTTTAATAACAAGCAATAGCTAACATGAAAATAGTTGGATTTTTTGAATAATATTTTTGAGAAAAAAATTAAGAATATAGCCAATTAAATTTTCAAAAACTAAATTAATTATAATTTTAAATTTTTTAAGGTTTCTTTCCTTTCGCATTTATAATATTTTAATAATATTTTTGAGAAAAAAATTAAAAATAGAGCCAATTAAATTTTCTAAAACCAAATTAATTCTAATATTAAAATTTTTAAGCTTTCATTTTTTTTTAATTTTAATAATATTTCAAATGATGAAAATATATATATAAAAAAAAACAGTTTTAATAATTTTTATCCAGTAGTCATTTTTATACCCTTCACCACTACTGTGGTATAGGGTATAATAAGTTTGTGCATTTGTATGTAACGCCGAGAAGGAGTAGTCATAGACCCATCTTTTAGTATACCGATCGGCTTGAAATGAAATTCTGAGTCGATTTAGCGATGTCCGTCTGTCTGTCTGTTGATGTATGTTTGTCTGCAAAGTCCAGCTCGCATTTTAAGTCCGGTCGTTCTCAAATTTGGCATAGGGTGCTTTTTCGGCTCAAAGACGATCCCTATTGATATTGGAAAAAATCGGCTCAGATTTTGATATAGCTGGCATATATATTTATAACCGATCTGGTCATAAATGACGTATTTATCAACCGATCTTCTTCCAATTTAGTATGTTATAATCGAATATTTTGTGAATCTCGTAATTTTTTTTTTCAAAATATCAGTCAAATCGGTTCAGATTCATATATAGCTTTCGCCCGATTTACACTCCTATGGCCTCAGAGGCCAATCGTTTGTTCCGATTGACGTGAAATTTTGCACAGGGAGTAGAATTAACATTATAAATATGCGTACCGAATTTGGTTGAAATCGGTTCAGATTTAGATATAGCTTTCGCCCGATTTACACTCCTATGGCCCCAGAGGCCAAAGGTTTACTTCGAGTTACTTGAAATTTTGCACACGGAGTACAATTAACATTATAAATATGTATACCGAATTTGGTTGAAAACGGTTCAGACAAAGCCCCCATATATATGTTCTTCCGATTTTAGCAAATATGGCCAAAACACCCAAATGTTCCTTGTAAAATCGTCACTGTTAAGTCAAAAACTCGCAAAAATGATTCAAATTTACCTATACTCTAATTAGTATATATCGACCTATAAATCATAAATGCAGATTTACGAGATTTTATGCAATGTAAATATTTCCAATATTTTTTTACTAACATTGTTGTCCGTCCCATTCATCAACCAATTTAAATTTTGAGTCTAGACATTTTTTTATTTATTTATTTCATATAATACCCAAAGCCTACAAAGTTGTGAAAGTTTAAAAAAAATTTGTCGAAATCGTTCATATTTAAATATTTGTATATGGGAATATAAACCTTTATATAGCTCCTAACAAATTTGAAGGTCTTAAGATGGTATCAAAAATATTGATATACATAATGGTAAAGGGTATAATATTGTCGGCCCGCCCGAATTTAATTAATTTAATTTGAATTTTTATTTTTTTTTTAAGTTTTCTTTCCTTTCCTCCTTATAATATATGCGTCATTATTTTAAATTATTAAAATATATAAAACAAGAGTTAACATAAAAATATTTGAATTTTTGAATAATATTTTTGAGAAAAAAAAAATTAAAAATAGGGTCAAATAAATTTTTAAAAGCCAAATCAATTTTATTTCGTACATTTTTAATCTTTCTTTTCTTCTGCACTATAATAATATTTTAAATTATGATGATATATAAAAAAATGAGCATATTTTGTTTTTAAATTGTTAAGTACGTTTTTCTTCAATATGGTAAATAAAATATCCCATTGGTCTATAAAAATGCTTATACTACTTTCCATACATTCCTTATTTCAATCATTTTAGTGACTTATAACATCTCCCACCTAATTCGTTTTTTTTCCTTAAACTCTACATTATAATTAACAAGATATCTGTTTCATAGTCTCTTATACTGGGAATGAGTATGTTTTTTTTTAATTCGAGAAAAAAATTGGTATAGCGGTAAAGGAAATTTATGACTGTATATTAATTTCCGTTACATTTTCAATGCATGACCATTACATAAAAAAATACTTTGCCGGATGAAGGAAACCAGAGAATTCATAGCTTGGGGTTTTGGTATGCTCTTGGGTTTATTTAGTTTTCCTCCATATATGTGTATAATATATGTATGTGTAAGTGGAAAACAAAGGGATACCAGGATATGTGGGAAGATGGAATTTCCAATTAAATTAAATACAAAAACGGGAATAATAAATTATTAATCGTAATATATATGTAATATACATGCAGAGACGGAATATGATCACCTCCCAGAGCAAAATCTTTTTTCTGGTTGGGGGAATATTGAACATTTTTGCCACAAAAATGTTGTTTTCTCGCCGAATGTCCGGTAAAATAACATGATTGCGACAAACATGTTATATGTTTACCATCGAAAAATGGGAGCCACCGTGGTGCAATGGTTAGCATGCCCGCCTTGCATACACAAGGTCGTGGGTTCGATTACTGCTGCGACCGAACACCAAAAAGTTTTTCAGCGGTGGATTATCTCACCTCAGTAATGCTGGTGACATTTCTGAGGGTTTCAAAGCTTCTCTAAATGGTTTCACTGCAATGTGGAACGCCGTTCGGACTCGGCTATAAAAAGGAGGTCCCTTGTCATTGAGCTCAACATGGAATCGGGCAGCACTCAGTGATAAGAGAGAAGTTCACCAATGTGGTATCACAATGGACTGAATAGTCTAAGTGAGCGGGCTACCACCTAACCTAACCTAACCTACAATCGAAAAATAATATTTTGCTCTAGTAGGTGGTCATATTCCTTCTCTGGGAGCATATAAAAAACAACAACAAAAACACCCTAATTACACTACCAGTTAATTTAGACATAATTTTCTTAAGCAAAAATGTGTTATTTGCTTTAAAGAAGAAAAAAAGGGAGAGACGGATTTGTTTACATAAAAATATCTTAATTTTTTTTGTGTTTTTTTGTGTGTGTTTTTTTTTTAACAAAGATTACAAAATTTGTTTTATTGAAAGTCTTCCTTAATGTTCCGTATTTTTTTTTTTATTTTTATCAAATTTTCATTTTTGTTTTCGATCCACCCTATACCACATGTTCCATATGTATATATACATATGTGTATCATTTCGTATGCATAAACTTTAGAAGCTTTACTCTATAGATATTTGTACATATTCCTACATTTGTAAGTACTTTTGCATTTTGTAGTTTGTATATTCAATATTGATTAACACCAAATGATTGACAGTTAGCCTTTTATTGAATACGGAAATATATTTAAAACTTACAAACTTACAGTTGCTACAGAAGAATGATAAAAACCATTGACTAAGGGGGGGTTGGTTGTATTGTGACAACAAAGCACTAAGGGCGAGGGCGAGGGTGCAAAAACAAAATAGACACATATTCACCCAGGAATATATAGACAATTATTAATGGATTTTCACTTAAAACAAAATTAAAATGTTATTTATCTTAGCTGGAAACCATAAAAACAACAATAAGCAGAAATAACAAGAACAACAACAGCAGCAACAGCAGCAACACCAACAATGGATGTAGGCATTTCAAATTGAGTACTGGAAAGCAAACAAAAGCTAGAGTAACAACAACAACAACGAAAGTATCAGTAAGAAATGTGTAGAACAATTTCACTTAGAAGAAAAAAAAAACAATAACAAGAGCATAACAAGAAATCTTATTAATGAAATTAATCAACCTAAACAAGCAAAAGGCGAAAATTTAAATAAATTGTTATTTTTTTTTGCCATTTCACCGTAGTAATAGCACACTAAGAGGGAGACTAAGACAGAGAGAGAGAGAGAAATATAGCAAAGAGTATATAGAACAAAAAACATTTAGAGATAGAAGATTTGTTTTGAAGATTCTCAAGAAATCCCAAAATGATAAGAAAAAACAGATAATTTTTGGGTTTCTGAGAACACTACAACCAGGTCTCATAGAATTCCCAACTCAGAAACTGTTCTAAAATTTTTCACTAAAAGTGTTATAAAATTTATATTTATATCGATTTTTTTTTCAATTTAATTTAATCGAAATTTATTTAATTAAAATAATAAATTAATATCAACATTATTAATCTAAAAAAAAAAAATTAAATTAAATACATAAATATCTGATTCAAAATGTGAGTTTATTTGGTACTATTTAAAAAAATATGTAATTATTATAAATTATTTTATATTAATTATATAATTTTAGATTATTTGATAGAAATAAATAAAATACGCAATTAATTTTTATTTAATTTATAATTAATTTATATTTAAATTAACTTTAAATTCAACTTCAATTACAGATTACATTTTTTTTTGCAGAATAAATTAACTGTAATTATTTAATGTTATTTGATTAACATTTTGTATACCCAAAATATCATAGTGGTCAGGGTATAATAACTTTGATCTGCCAAAAAAATATTGTCTAAATTTTATTTCTATAGAAAATTTTATCCAAATTTTATCTTAATAGAAAATTTTCTCAAAATTTTATCTCAATAGAAAATTTTGTAAAAATTTTATTTCTATAGAAAATTTTGTAAAAATTTTATTTCTATAGAAAATTTTGTAAAAATTTTAACTCAATAGAAAATTTTGTCAAAATTTTATCTCAATAGAAAATTTTGTAAAAATTTTATTTCTATAGAAAATTTTGTCAAAATTTTATCTCAATAGAAAATTTTGTAAAAATTTTATTTCTATAGAAAATTTTGTAAAAATTTTATTTCTATAGAAAATTTTGTAAAATTTTTTTTTCTATAGAAAATTTTGTACAAATTTTATTTCTACAGAAAATTTTGTAAAAATTTAATTTCTATAGAAAATTTTGTCAAAATTTTATCTCAATAGAAAATTTTGTCAAAATTTTATCTCAATAGAAAATTTTGTAAAAATTTTATTTCTATAGAAAATTTTGTAAAAATTTTATTTCTATAGAAAATTTTGTCAAAATTTTATCTCAATAGAAATTTTTTTCAATTTTTTTTTGTAAAAAGATTTTTGTCAAAATTTTATTTCTATAGAAAATTTTGTGAAAATTTTATCTCTATAGAAAATTTAGCCAACATTTTATTTCGATAGAACATTTTGTCAAAATTTTATTTCTATAGAAAATTTTACCAAAATTTTATCTCAATAAAAAATTTTGTCAAAATTTTATCTCAATAGAAAATTTTACCAAAATTTTATCTCAATAAAAAATTTTGTCAAAATTTTATCTCAATAGAAAATTTTGCCAAAATGTTATCTCAAAAAATTTTGTCAAAATTTTATTTCTATAGAAAATTTTGTCAAAATTTTATTTTAATTTTTTCAATTTTTTTTGTTATAAAAAATTTAGTCAAAATTTTATCTCAATAGAAAATTTAGTCATAATTTTATCTCAATAGAAAATTTTGTTAACATTTTATCTCTATAGAAAATTTTGCCAAAATTTTATTTCTAGAGAAAATTTTGTCAAAATTTTATTTCTATAGAAAATTTTGTCAAAATTTTATTCTATAGAAAATTTTGTCAAAATTTTATTGCTATAGAGATTTTGTCAAAATTTTATTTTTATAGAAAATTTTGTCAAAATTTTATTTTTATAGACAATTTTGTCAAAATTTTATTTCTATAGAAGATTTTGTCAAAATTTTATTTTTATAGAAAATTTTGTCAAAATTTTATTTTTATAGAAAATTTAGCCAAAAATTTATTTCTATGGAAAATTTTTTCAACATTTTTGTCTCAATAGAAAATTTTGCCAAAATTTTATCTCAATAAAAAATGTTGTAAGACTTTTATTTCTATAGAAAATTTTGTCAAAATTTTATCTCAATAGAAAATTTTGTCAAATTTTATCTCTATAGAAAATTTTTTCAAATTTTTATTTCTATAGAAAATTTTGCCAAAATTTTATTTCTATAGAAGATTTTGTCAAAATTTTATTTCTATAGAAAATTTTTTTCAAAATTTTATCTCAATAGAAAATTTTACCAACATTTTATCTCAATAAATTTGTCAAAATTTTATTTTTATAGAAAATTTTGTCAAAATTTTATTTCTATAGAAAATTTTGTCATAATTTTATTTCTATAGGAAATTTTGTCAACATTTTATCTCTATAGAAAATGTTGTCAAATTTTATCTCTATAGAACATTTTTTCAAATTCTTATTTCTATAGAAAATTTTTCCAAAATTATATTTCTAAGAAAATTTTGTCAAAATTTTATTTCAATAGAATTTTTTTTTTCAAAATTTTATTTCTATAGAAAATTTTGTCAAAATTTTATTTCTATAGAAAATTTTGTCAAAATTTTATTTCTATAGAAAATTTTGTCAACATTTTATTTGTATAAAGATTTTTGTCAAAATTTTATTTCTATAGAAAATTTTGTCAAAATTTTATTGCTATAGAAAATTTTGTCAAAATTTTATTTCTTTAGAAAATTTAGCCAAAATTTTATTTCTATAAAAAATTTTGTCAAAATTTTATCTCAATAGAAAATTTTGTCAAAATTTTATCTCAATAAAAATTTTTGTTCGGTTGTCTTCTGGCGCTTGCGTTACTGTAGGCTCTCGCTCTACAGGGAATGGTCTCTACTACTCACTCTATAGAAAATTTTGTCAAAATTTTATTTCTATGGAAAAATTTTTCAACATTTTTGTCTCAATAGAAAATTTTGCCAAAATTTTATCTCAATAAAAAATGTTGTAAGACTTTTATTTCTATAGAAAATTTTGTCAAAATTTTATCTCTATAGAAAATTTTTCCAAAATTATATTTCTAAGAAAATTTTGTCAAAATTTTATTTCAATAGAATTTTTTTTTCAAAATTTTATTTCTATAGAAAATTTTGTCAAAATTTTATTTCTATAGAAAATTTTGTCAAAATTTTATTTCTATAGAAAATTTTGTCAAAATTTTATTTCTATAGAAAATTTTGTCAACATTTTATTTGTATAAAGATTTTTGTCAAAATTTTATTTCTATAGAAAATTTTGTCGAAATTTTATTTCTATAGAAAATTTTGTCAAAATTCTATTTCTATAGAAAATTTTGCCAAAAGTTTATTTCTATAGAAAATTTTGTCAAAATTTTATTTCTGTAGAAAATTTTGTCAAAATTTTATTTCTGTAGAAAATTTTGTCAAAATTTTATTTCTATAGAAAACAAAATGAGATAAATATAAAATTAAGGGATTTATGGTTATATGAAGAGCTGGTGCGCAGTGTCTGTAGAGATTATTCAAAACATCCATTCGCCCGGACGGAAATATGTACAATCAAGCGTGTGTAGATTTGTATCTGGCGTTTTCTTTTCAATGACTTAAATTTCCCAAAATTTTCTTTGTCCATATAGTGAATTTGGACGCTTGTTTTCAATTTCGGACTAGCAAAAACAAAATCAAAGTGAAATATTCCCACTATATTTAATTACTATCTTGACATTTAAATGTTTCCCAGTGGTAAATACCTAATTTCTTCAATAATACCTAATTATGGTAATCTTTAGGTGGGAATTTTGTCCATATAAATAAAGCTAATTCTGGGATTATATGCTAACACAAGTTATCTCTCACGAGTTGTAGGTTATGTTCCCACATAATCAAACATGATGTGTGAACTTCTAACTGAATACACAATGTAGGATAGTTTCCGTTGGAACATTCCACTAAACTGGAGCAAGCAAGCAAGTGTCCAGACAAAACTTGGAAATGAATGAAGGTGGAATGAAAAACAAAAAGTCAAACAATTAACATAAAATTCGCACATAAGAAAATAAAAATGGATGAGAAAAAAATCAAGAAATTAATTCACAATAAAACATAAACAACGGCTATGATTGTGGATGTTGCTGTTTTTTACTCGATCCAACCATATGAAACTTTTTACTCCCTCCTTACAGTTCATTTTAACATCAAAACTCAGCTCAAAATCTGATTAGCAGCTTCTGTAAATGTTTGAAAAATGCCCATGATATTCTCTCAATCCATAACATTGGATTAAAGCATATCTGTATAACATGGCAAGCGAGTATGTACTCCTCCAGTTATTCTCTTCTGTTTTTTTATTCATTCATTCATACTTGCATTGGGGTACAAAAGTAAAAAATAAAAAAACAACGTAATGATTTCTTGATTTTTCTTTTATTTGGCTTTTTTTAAGTGTTTGCTTTTGTTTTTGGTTTTGTGCCTAGCTGCTGTACTCTTCCTCTCTCAGTCTAGTTGCTGGTTTTATTGTGTCAAGGTTCGTGGCACAATTCTACCGTGCAACACAGTTGTGGACGAAATGAAATAAAAACCAAGAAAAACAAAACATAATAATAATTTTTGTTTTGAGCAATTTGCTCAAGCAAAATATTTCTATAGTTTTTTTGGAGAATTAAATAATTGTGACAAATTTTAGCATAGTATATGCAATGAAACAATATTAAAAAATAGTGCTAATAAGGAGGGGGTTTGTTTCCATTGGTGGAAATAGCAATGGGTGCTTATTGTCTATTGCAACCAGGGTTGCCATTTTGGTCCGATCGGACCAAATTGATCCAAAAAAATATTCATTTTTAAATTTGGTCCAATTGGTTGATTTTGAGTCCATTTTCGTCAAATCGGTAATCTATTCAAAATTTTTTATAGAAATAAAATGTTGACAAAATTTTCTGAAATTTCTATAGAAATAAACAAAACACAATTTGCTACAGAAATAAAATTTTGCCAAATTTTTTACCGAAATAAACTAATTTTTTTTTGTATAGATACAAAAAAAAATTATATAGAAAGAAAATTTTGCAAAATTTTTATATAGATATAAAATTTTGCGATAACTTTCTATAGAAATAAAATTTTAACAACATTTTCTATCGAATAAAATATTGACAAAATTTTCTATAGAAATAAAATTCGTACAAAATTTCCTAAAAAAATAAATGTTGATACAATTTTTCTATAGAAATGAAGTTTTGACAAACTTTTCTAATGAACTAAATTTTCTGTAGAAATAAAAGTTTGACAAATTCTCTATCTAAATAAAATATTGACACAATTTTCTATAGAAATAAAATTTTGACAATATTTCCTAAAAAAATGAAATTTTGACAAAATTTTTCTATAGAAATGAAGTTTTGACAAAATTTTCTAATGAACTAAAATTTTAACAAAGTTTTTTTTTTTTACAGAAATAAAATTTTAACAATTTTTTTTACAGAAATAAAATTTTGACAAAATTTTCTACAGATATAATATTTTTCAACATTTTCTATAGTTATAAAATTTTGACGACATTTTCCATAGAAGTAAATGACAAAATTTTCTAATGAACAAAAATTTTAACAAAGTTTCCTACAGAAATACAATTTTCACAAAATTTTCTACAAAAATAAAATTTTGATAAAATTTTCCACAGAAATAAAATTTTGACAAAATTTTCTATAGAAATAAACAAAACAAAATTTACTACAGAGAAAAAAATTTGTCAAAATTTTTAACAGAAATAAACTAAAAAAAAAATTTGTATAGATACAAAAAAAATTTATATAGGAAGAAAATTTTGTAAAATTTTTATATAGAAATAAAATTTTGCGATAACTTTCTATAGAAATAAAAGTTTGACAAATTCTCTATCGAATAAACTATTGACAAAATTTTCTATAGAAATAAAATTCTGACAAAATTTCCCAAAACATTAAATTTTGACAAAATTTTTCTATAAAAACGAAGTTTTGACAAAATTTTTTAATGAACTAAAATTTTAGCAAAGTTTTTTTACAGAAATAAAATTTTAACAAAGTTTTTTTACAGAAATAAAATTTTGACAAAATTTTCTACAGATGAATTTTATATCTGTAGAAAATTTTGTCAAAATTTTCTATAGTTATAAAATTTTGACGACATTTTCAATGGAAGTAAGTGACAAAATTTTCTAATGAACTAAAATTTTAACAAAGTCTGTGGAAAATCCACAGAAATAAAATTTTGATAAAATTTTCTACAGAAATAAAATTTTGACAAAATTTTCTATGGAAATAACAAAATTTACTACAGAAAAAAAAATTTGTCAAAATTTTTACAGGAATAAACTAAATTTTTTTTTTTTTTGATAGATACAAAAAAATTTATATAGGAAGAAAATTTTGTAAAATTTTTATATAGAAATAAAATTTTGCGATAACTTTCTATAGAAATAAAAGTTTGACAAATTCTCTATCGAATAAACTATTGACAAAATTTTATATAGAAATAAAATTCTGACAAAATTTTCTAAAACATGAAATTTTGACAAAATTTTTTTATAGAAATGAAGTTTTGACAAACTTTGCTAATGAACTAAAATTTTAACAAAGTTTTTTTACAAAAATAAAATTTTGACAAAATTTTTACAGATATAATTTTTTTTTTTTCAAAATTATCTAGAGTTATAAAATTTTGATGACATTTTCAATTTCTAATGAACTAAAATTTTAACAAAGTTTTCTACAGAAATAAAATTTTCACAAAATTTACTACAGAAATAAAATTTTCACAAAATTTACTACAGAAATAAAATTTTGACAAACTTTTTTATATAGAAATAAACAAAACAAAATTTACTACAGAAAAAGAAATTGTCAAAATTTTTTACAGAAATAAACTAAATTTTTTTTTTTTGTATAGATAGAAAAAAAATGTATATAGGAAGAAAATTTTTATATAGAAATAAAATTTTGCGATAACTTTCTATACAAATTAAAGGTTTGACAAATTCCCTATCGAATAAAATATTGAAAAAAATTTTCTATAGAAACAAAACTCTGAGAAAATTTTCTAAAAAATGAAATTTTGACAACATTTTTCTATAGAAATGAAGTTTTGACAAAATGTTCTAATGAACTAAAATTTTAACAAAGTTTTTTTTTTACAGAAATACAATTTTGACAAAGTTTGTTTACAGAAATAAAATTTTCACAATATTTACTACAGATATAAAATTTGTCAAAATTTTCTATAGTTATAAAATTGTGGCGACATTTTCCATAGAAGTAAATGACAAAATTTTTTAATGAACTAAAATTTTAACAAAGTTTCCTACAGAAATACAACTTTTACAAAATTTTCAACAGAAATAAAATTTTGACAAAATTTTATATAGAAATAAATAAGACAAAATTTACTACAGAAAAAAAAATTGTCAAATTTTTTTACAGAAATAAACTAAAAAATTTGTTTTGTATAGATACAAAAAAAAAAATTATATAGGAAGAAAATTTTGTAAAATTTTTATATAGAAATAAAACTTTGCGATAACTTTCTATAGAAATAATAGTTTGACAAATTCTCTATCGAATAAAATATTGACAAAATTTTCTTAAAAAAATGAAATTTTGACAAAATTTTTCTATAGAAATTAAGTTTTGACAAAATTTTCTAATGAACTAAAATTTTAACAAAGTTCTTTTTCAGAAATAAATTTTGACAAAATTTTCTACAGATATATTTTTTTCAAAATTATTTATAGTTAAAAAATTTTGTCAAAATTTTCTATAGTTATAAAATAAATTTTCACTCTATTTTCTACAGAAATAAAATTTTCACAAAATTTTCTACAGAAAGAAAATTTTCACAAAATTTTCTACAGAAATAAAATTTTTTCAAAATTTTCTATAGAAATAAAATTTTCGCAAAATTGTCTACAGAAATAAAATTTTGACAACATTTTTTTATAGAAACAAAAATTTGACAAAATTTTCTATGGAAGAAAATTTTTGGAAAAATTTTAACTTTTAAATTATATTAATTTAAATTGGAAAAATAGTCCGCTGGTACGATTCAATTTTTTATAGAAATAAAAGTTTGACAAAATTTTTTATGGAAGAAAAATTTTGGAAAAATTTTATCTTGTAAATTATATTAATTTAATTGGGAAAAATGGTCTGCTGGTACGAATTTGGTCGAATTTTGGAAAAAAATGTTGGTCCAAAATAAAAATTCATTGTGGCAACGCTGATTGCAAGTCTGCTTCTGTGGAAAATTATAGCTATCTCGGCTGTTGAGGGTGCTTAAAATGTTATTAATGTTCCTGCAATCACACCTAAAAACTATTTAATCGGGACAAAAGGCGTTAAAAATGTACATATTTTGAACGAAACGTAAAAACTATAACTTTAGAATGCTTGGAAATTGTAATGTCATTGCCATACGCATTGTAATTAATTAGATCATAAATTCTGAAAATTTATTTGTAATAAATTTCTATTTTGCACATTATTTAATTATTGTTTTTGTACTCCTCTGCAATACTCGCAAATATACAATAACATATCTTTGTGTTTTTTTTTTTGTATTTGACTTTGATAATTTTACACTTACTGTTGAAGAGTGGCATTAATAGGTCTATAAATTAAATAATAACAACAGAGATAAAAATTATTTCAAAAAAAGTCAATAAGTTAGCTTTACATAAAATATGATGATGCATAATTTTATTAAGGTTCTCTTGGTTGGTAGTGGTAGTGTTTTTAATACCGATGCCATCACTAAAATGCACATAAATCTCCAAACAATGTTGCAGTCGTTGAGCAATGGAATATCCAATTGGAATATAAATGAATATGCTAATATGATATAAGTTAAATATTTTAAATAAAAAAAAATAAACAAAACTGATGTATTTATACGTATCTAATTGCTGTCGATATTTGTAAAATTAAAAAAAAAAACCGTGGCCATACATCAAAACTCTAATTTTTGATTTAGATCACTTTGCAATTATGCCAAGGCTTTTATTGGTATCTCTTCGCCCTCTTGTTTTTGTTGCAATGAGCGTTATAAATCGCATGTAAAAGGAGAAAATAGTTAACAGTCTATTGAGATGTGGGAGAGAGAGAATGAGTGTTAAACGCATTTGTGTACAACCGATTACCGTTATTCGGCTCACATTATTAGATTATCAAATCTACTTCATTTTACGAATTAATTTAAATTAAATTATAATTATAATTAGAAACACTTCAATTAAATTGATATATTGGATTAAAAGGGGATTATAATGGAATTATTTCTATAGTAACTCTGAGAGTATCCGCAGACGATAATATTTACAGTGAAACCTCTCGAAAGTGAATACCCACGCTCGCCTAAATTTTATCCAGGTGTTGAGAGGTGTCGAGTTATAAGAGGTTAATTATAATGTGTTAATATAGCAAACATCTCACGACAATTGTCCACTTTTGCGAGGTGTCTGGTTTTCAGAGTGTCCAAGTTTGAGCGGTTTCAATGTATTTAAAAAAGGGCTACATATGGCGATTTTGAATTTTTATAATTACCCTCATCTCAAAAATATTATAAATTAGAAAAGTCGATTTTTGAAAAGATCGAAAAATCGAAAAGTGCAATTTTCCAATATTTAAAAATTCCGAAATTCGAATCGTCGAATCGAAAAGTCTACTTATCCAAATTTTTAATTTAGTTACAATCCCTATTTTATTTTCATAAATTTTTCGTATTTTACTTGTACCGAATAAAAAACAACTTCGGCCTGACTTTTCATCTGCATACAACTATGTAAACCAGATGGCACTCTTTACCACCCCCATACTCCTACCATTCGGCAAACGCAATATAAAAATAAAATTATAAATATCAACAATAATAAATTAAGATTTTTTTGTTTTGCGATGAGCTGCCGGCGGCCAGCCACACTTTGGTTTTATACAAATGAATATTGCAGATATTTGTATTAGCAGTTTGGTTCGTTTTTTCTCTTGCTTAAGCTTTTTGTAAAATTTTTATTTTTTGTTTTGTTTTTACATTTGAGATTTTTTGTTTTTGTTGTAGTTTTTCTATTAATTTCCATTTATTTCTGCATTGAACACCAGTAGCAAGAGAATCACTAGCCCAGCATTACCCCCTTGCTGTTTTGTTTTTCTTATTTTCATTATTTTTCCTATAATATCGAGATTTATGGCAATGTCGTTTTAAGTTTCTCCATCTCTCTCTCTCTCTCTCGCACTTGTTTGTTTTTGTCTTTATTATTATTTAATAATAATAAAACTTATTTTTTTTACACATTTCAACGCTACGTGACATATTGAATGATAAGGAAATGCGATGAAATGCCATCATCATTTCTTGGGAAAATAGTAACATAACAAAGAATTTTATATAGAGATAGTTCCGGCTCAAGAGCATACGACAAAGAGAGCAGGGGTATGAGAGATGATGGATGAAAATGATTTTGATGAGGTGTTGGGCTATATATGCAGTATAGTTATCAGCATTGTAAAGTGATGCTCTATAAAGAATTTTACATGGAATTTATATTTTCTAGTTAATCTTTGTTTGGTTACTGATTTATTTTTCAATAAAATTCCAGTATTTGATCAAAAGCAAAATTCCATTTAATGTGATTTGTGAATAGCGAAAAATCAAGGATCTATACGAATAATGAAATAGTTTGTTTTAATGAAATAGGCCCCTTTGCCAAAATATATTTTTGTGAAGGGCAAGGACTTTTTTTATTAAAAATAGAGAGAATTTTAAATGTAATTAATTGGAGAAATCAAATACAGGTCGAATACAATAAAAACAAGTTTGTAACGTAATTAATTATCTTATTTTTATTAATTTCATAGCTTCTTTTATCTATATTATTTTCATGAATGTACAACCTAAATTTGAAGTTGGGAGTTGTCCTCAAATTATCTTTATTAAAAAAAAAAAAAAAAACATTTCCTAGGCCCGCTGTCAACAGCAACATGCTTTGGTGAAAATTAAAGTCTTTGTCACTTAAGCCAAAAATGATCTACCGAAATTTGGAGAAAATTTTACTAAACAAAAAATCTTATTTTGAAAATTTTTCCTATAGAAAATGTAGAAAATTTTGTCAAAATTTTTTATTTCTAAAGAAAATTTTGTTAAAATTTTACTTTTAAAGAAAATTTTGTTAAAATTTTACTTTTAAAGAAAATTTTGTTAAAATTTTATTTCTAAAGAAAGTTTTTTCAAACTTTTATTTCTATAGAAAATTTTGTCAAAATATTATTCTGAAGGAAATTTTGTTAAAATTTTATTTCTAAAGAAAGTTTTTTCAAACTTTTATTTCTATAGAAAATTTTGTCAAAATATTATTCTGAAGGAAATTTTTGTCAAAATTTTATTTCTAAAGAAAATTTTATTAAACTTTTATTGCTAAAAAAAATTTGTTAACTTTTTTCTATAGAAAGTTTTGTCAAAAATGTTTTTCTATAGAAAATTTTTTCAACATTTTATATATAGAGAAAATTTTGTAAACATTGTATTTCGTTAACAACTTTTGACATGATTATATTTCTATAGAAAATTTTGTCAAAAATTTATTTCTAAAGAAAATTTTTATAAAATTTTATTTCTATAGAAAATTTTGTTAAAAGTTTATTTCTATAGAAAATTTTGTCAAAATGTTATATCTATAGAAAATTTTGTCAAAATTTTTTATTTCCAAAGAAAATTTTGTTAAAATTTTACTTTTAAAGAAAATTTTGTTAAAATTTTACTTTTAAAGAAAATTTTGTTAAAATTTTATTTCTAAAGAAAGTTTTTTCAAACTTTTATTTCTATAGAAAATTTTGTCAAAATATTATTCTGAAGGAAATTTTGTCAAAATTTTATTTCTAAAGAAAATTTTATTTTTGACATGATTGTATTTCTATAGAAAATTTTTTCAAAAATTTATTTCTAAAATTTTTATAAAAATTTTTATAAAATTTTATTTCTATAGAAAATTTTGTTAAAACTTAATTTCTATAGAAAATTTTGTCAAAATTTTATATCTATAGAAAGTTTTGTCAAAATTTTTTTTCTATAGAAAATTTTGTTAAAATTTTATTTCTATAGAAAAATTTGTAAAAATTGTATTTCTTTAACAAATTTTGTCATGATTGTATTTCTATTTTGTCAAGATTTTATTTTTTCTATAGAAAGTTTTGTCAAATTTTTTTTGCTATAGAAAATTTTGTCAAAATTTTATATCTAGAGAAAATTTTGTAAAAGTTGTATTTCTTTAACAAATTTTGACATGATTGTATTTCTATAGAAAATGTTGTCAAGATTTTATTTGTAAAGAAAATTTTGTCAACATTTTATTTCTATAGAAAATGTTGTCAAAATTTTATTTCTAAAGAAAATTTTGTTAAAATTTCATATCTATAGAAAATTTTGTCAAAATTTTTTTCTATAGAAAATTTTGTAAAAATTGTATTTATTTAACAAATTTTGACATGATTGTATTTCTATAGAAAATTTTGTCAAGATTTTATTTGTAAAGAAAATTTTGTCAACATTTTATTTGTATAGAAAATTTTGTCAAAATTTTATTTTTAAAGAAAATTTTGTTAAAATTTTATATCTATAGAAAATTTTGTCAAAATTTTTTTTCTATACAAAATTTTGTAAAAATTGTATTTCTATAGAAAATTTTGTCAAAATTTTATTTCTATAGAAAGTTTTGTCAAAATTTTTTTTTTTCTATAGAAAATTTTGTAAAAATTGTATTTCTTTAACAAATTTTGTCATGATTGTATTTCTATAGAAAATTTTGTCAAGATTTTATTTGTCAAGATTTTATTTTTTCTATAGAAAGTTTTGTCAATTTTTTTTCTTCTCTAGAAAATTTTGTCAAAATTTTATATCTAGAGAAAATTTTGTACAAATTGTATTTCTTTAACAAATTTTGACATGATTGTATTTCTATAGAAAATTTTGTCAAGATTTTATTTGTAAAGAAAATTTTGTCAACATTTTATTTCTATAGAAAATTCTGTCAAAATTTTATTTCTAAAGAAAATTTTGTTAAAATTTTATATCTATAGAAAATTTTGTTAAAATTTTATTTCTATAGAAAATTTTGTAAAAATTTGATTTCTATAGAAAATTTTGTAGAATTTTATTTCTATAGAAAGTTTTGTCAAAAATTTTTTTTTATAGAAAATTTTGTAAAAATTGTATTTGTTTAACAAATTTTGTCATGATTGTATTTCTATAGAAAATTTTGTTAAGATTTTATTTGCAAAGAATATTTTGTTAAAATTTTATTTCTAAAGAACATTTTTTCAAAATTTTATTTCTATAGAAAATTTTGTCCAAAGTTGTTTTGTTAACATTTTATTTCTTTAGAAAATGTTGTCAAAATTTTATTTCTATAACAAATTTTCTCAAAAATGTATTTCTATACAAAGTATTGTCAAAATTTTATTTCTATAAAAAATTTTGTCAAATTTTTATTCTTTTTTCTATAGAAAGTTTTGTAAAAATTTTATTTCTATAGAAAATTTTGTTAAAATTTTATTTCTATAGAAAATTTTGTTAAAATTTTCTTTCTATAGAAAATGTTGTCAAAATTTTATTTCTATAGAAAATTTTGTCAAAATTTTATTTCTATAGAAAGTTTTGTCAAAATTTTATTTCTATAGAAAATTTTGTAAAAATTTTATTTTTCTAGGAAATTTTGTCAATATTTTATTTGTTTCTTTGAAAGAAAATTTTGTTAATTTTTTTTTCTAAAGAACACTTTTTTCAAAATTTTATTTCTATAGAAAATTTTGTACAAATTTGTTTCTACAGAAAATTTTGTTAATGTTTTATTTCTTTAGAAAATTTTGTCAAAATTTTATTTCTATAACAAATTTTGTCAAAAATTTATTTCTATACAAAGTATTGTCAAAATTTTATTTCGCTACGAAATTTTGTCAAAATTTTATTTGTTTCTTTGAAAGAAAATTTTGTTAAAATTTTATTTCTAAAGAACATTTTTTGAAAATTTTATTTCTATATAAAATTTTGTCCAAATTTGTTTCTACAGAAAATTTGATTAAAATTTTATTTGTTTAGAAAATTTTGTCAAAATTTTATTTCTATAGCAAATTTTGTCAAAATTTTATTTCTATAGAAAATTTTGTCAAATTTTTATTCTTTTTTCTATAGAAAATTTTGTCAAAATTTTATTTCAAACGGAAATTTTGTTAAAATTTCATTTTTATAGAAAATTTTGTTAAAGTTTAATTTTTATAGAAAATTTTGTCAAAATTTTATTTCTATTTAAAATTTTGTCAAATTTTGTGAAAATTTTATTTCTAAAGGACATTTTTTCAAAAATTTATTTCTATAGAAAATTTTGTCTAAATTTGTTTCTACAGAAAATTTTATTAAAATTTTATTTCTTTAGAAAATTTTGTCAACATTTTATTTCTATAGCAAATTTTGTCAAAATTTTATTTCTATACAAAGTTTTGTAAAAATTTTATTTCTCTAGAAAATTTTGTCAACATTTTATTTCTTTCTTTGAAAGAAAATTTTGTTAAAATTTTATTTCTAAAGAGCATTTTTGGAAAATTTTATTTCCATTGAAAATTTTGTTAAAATTTTATTTCTAAAGAAAATTTTGTTAAAATTTTATTTTTTAGAAAATGTTGTCAAAATTTTATTTCTATAGCAAATTTTGTCAAAAATTTATTTCTATACAAAGTTTTGTCAAAATGTTATTTCTATAAAAAATTTGTCAAATTTTTATTCTTTTTTCTATAAAAAATTTTGTCAAAATTTTATTTCAAAAGAAAATTTTGTCTAAATTTAATTTTTATAGAAAATATTGTTAAAATTTCATTTTTATAGAAAATTTTGTTAAAATTTTATTTCTACAGAAAATTTTGTCAACATTTTATTTCGGTAGAAAATTTTATTTCTATAGAAAATTCTTCCAAACAGTAAAAAATCTAACATTTTGTCGAACTGTGGAAACCGTGCTTTGGATCCAAGTAAAATTTTTTATGAGTCTATAATTAAGGCTTAAAATCAATTGATCTTAACAAGAATTACCTTCATGAATTTATTTTTCCAAAAATATGCCATATAGCTGGATTACATATGAAAATCTCCAGATATTTTTACTCTGAAGCAACTTCAAGGTTCTTTTTATGAACATATCCTTCTACAAATATTAGTGATCTGATAATAATGAGAAATGCATGATGCAAAATTCTATATCTCTTTTTGCCCTATAATTTGAAATTTATTTCATAGGAAATTTCTTTAAACTTTTACAACCATTAGCAAGTCAAGGATGATATTTTAATATGTCATATACTCTTGCATCGTGGAAGACAGGACGTTTTAATGGAAATAGTCCTCCTACATTATCGATTGTTCAGTGAATTGCATTAATTTCAATGGAAAATTCTTTTTCATCATACAATCACTTATATGTCAATGGTGGTACACTCAAAGCAAAAAAAGAAAAAAAATGGAACTAAACCTGAAAGGGGAAAAATTTTAACGTAGTAAAAAAATAAATTTTTTATTAGCGAAATTTATTATTAAAGAAAAAAAGTTATTATCGCATAACTAAATTGTAATAGAATTAGAAATTGCTTTAATATCATAAATATTTTAAATTTTTAACAGAAAATTCCTTATAAATAATAATGCAAAATTTATCAATTTAGTAATTTTACAAAATCTGCAAAGTTTTACATTTACCCCCATATCGAAAAAGTACAAATTACTGTGATAAACCTTCAGTTAATTCTTTTGACTATATGTTAAAGTGGCAGCCCGATTTATTTTCAGGTTCACTTAGGCTATTCAGTCCATTTTGATCTTTTGGACTATGGGCATCAAGTGTGTATTGGATCCTCATTCGAATTTCTTAAAAATTGAAAAAAAATCAGATTTTGTGAAAATAAATACATCCAGCATTATTAAAATTTTTAATATTCTTTAAAAATCTCTCACCAATGATGCCCACTTGTATTATCATTAAAATTCTGTTATTAACAGTTCTCTGTTTTTTTAGAGTGTATAGACTTTATCTATTATCTCCCTGATGGGAACAAAACTTTATTGTTCTCTCTCTCTCTCCCTCTCCCAGTGAACAAGTGGTAGGTAGTCATAGTTTATCATTCTCATCACTCTAGTCGCCATCACTATTAGTGTCCTAGCAAACAGCAGCAGCAGCAGCAGCATCATCATCATCATTAAAAATAGAAAAAAATATACATGTAAGGTTTTATTGAAAATATATGAACAATCTTCCATCAAACTGGCTAAGACAAACAAGCACTAAATTGAAATTGTAAGATCCTTGTCATATGTATGCGTTAATATGGGTAGATTTTACCATATTCAAAGAATTTTCTTTAGTTCTTCATATTCACATTGTCGAGAAGATTGTAGAGAGACTAACCAAATATCCAGAATGAACAAATCTCATCCATAGAAGAATTTAAAATATTTAGTTTTAGGCTAATACTAACTGGGATTTGTAGAGGAAAATTTTGTGGTGAAATCTATAAAGTGTGGATATTGAAATGGGTGAAAAATAGAAAATGTGTAGTGGTATAATAGACAAAATAGATAAATTATACGAAACATGTAAGGAAAGTCTAAAGTCGGGCGGGGCCGACTATACCACTTTGTAAATCCACATTTTCGATACCATATGAAATCCGTCCAATGTGTTGGATGCTATATGCACCCATACACATATATTCTGTATATCTGATCTGGACAGAGTTCTACAATACTTGAAGATTTTACATTTAAGTCGGCTAATGCGCTGAAGTGGAACACAATGTTAGTAAAAAACAAGTAAGAAAGTCTAAAGTCGGGCGGGGCCGACTATATTATACCCTGCTCTTTGTAAATCTAAATTTTCGATACCATATCACATCCGTCAAAAGTGTTGGGGGCTATATATAAAGGTTTGTCCCAAATACATACATTTAAATATCACTCGATCTGGACAGAATTTGATAGACTTCTACAAAATCTATAGACTCAAAATTTAAGTCGGCTAACGCACTAGGGTGGAACACAATGTTAGTAAAAAAATATGGGAAACGTTTAAATCTGAAGCAGTTTTGAGTAAACTTCGCAAAAAAAAATATCGCTCGATATATATGTATTAGAAGTTTGGAAAATTAGAGTCATTTTTACAACTTTTCGACTAAGCAGTGGCGATTTTACAAGGAAAATGTTGGTATTTTGACCATTTTTGTCGAAATCAGAAAACATATTTATGGGAGCTATATCTAAATCTGAACCGATTTCAACAAAATTTGGCACCCATAGCTACAAAGCTAATTCTACTCCCTGTGCAAAATTTCAACTAAATCGGAGCAAAAAATTGGACTCTGTGGTCATACGAGTGTAAATCGGGCGAAAACTATATATGAGAGCTATATCTAAATCTGAACCGATTTCAACCGAATTTAGCAAGCATAGCTACAATGCTAATTCTACTCCTTGTGCAAAGTTTCAATTAAATCGGAGTAAAAGATTGGCCACTGTGATCATATGAGTGTAAATCGGGCGAACGATATATATGGGAGCTATATATAAATCTGAACCGATTTCAACCAAATTTGGCACGCATAGCTACAATGCTAATTCTACTCCCTGTGCAAAATTTCAACCAAATTGGGATAATACTCTGCCTTCTGGGACCGTATTAGTCCATATCGGGCGAAAGATATATGGGAGCTATATCTAAATCTGAACCGATTTCAATAAAATTTGGCACACTTGACAATAGTACTAATTGTTCTTCTTGTGCCAAATTTTAAACAAATTAGGTTAAAACTCTGGCTTCTGGGGCCATATAAGTCCATATCGGGCGAAATATATATATATATATATATATATATATATATATATATATATATATATATATATATATATATATATATATATATATATATATATATATATATATATATATATATATATATATATATATATATATATATATATATATATATATATATATATATATATATATATATATATATATATATATATACTAATTGTTCTTCTTGTGCAAAATTTTAAACAAATTAGGTTAAAACTCTGGCTTCTGGGGCCATATAAGTCCATATCGGGCGATATATATATATATATATATATATGGGAGCTATACCTAAATCTGAACCGATTTCTTCTAAAATCAATAGGGATCTATTCTGAGCCAAAACACATACTTGTGCCAAATTTGAAGTCGGTTGGACTAAAACTGCGACCTAGACTTTGATTACAAAAATGTGTTCACGGACAGACGGACAGACGGACATCGCTATATCGGCTCAAGAGCCCACCCTGAGCATTTTTGCCAAAGACACCATGTGTCTATCTCGTCTCCTTCTGGGTGTTGCAAACATATGCACTAACTTATAATACCCTGTTCCACAGTGTGGAGCAGGGTATAAATACGAAACATTTAAATATGAACCAATTTTGAGGCAACTTAAAAGTGTATTTATGATTTATTCGTCGATAGATATGTATTAGAAATAAAGGAAAATTTGAGTCATTTTTACAAGTTTTCTACTTAGCAGTGGCGATTTTATATGGAAAATGTGAGTATTTTGGCCATTTTTGACGAAATCAGAAAAACATATATATGGGAGCTATATGTAAATCTGAACCGATTTCAACGAAATTCGACACACTTGATTACACTACTAATTGTACTCCTAGTGCAAAATTTCATCCAAATTGGGCTAAAACTCTGGCTTCTGGAGCCATATAGGTCCATATCGGGCGAAATATATATATGGGAGCTATATCTAAATCTGAACCGATTTCAATAAAATTTAGCACACTTGACTACACTACTAATTGTACTCCTAGTGCAAAATTTCATCCAAATTGGGCTAAAACTCTGGCTTCTGGGGCCATATAGGTCCATATCGGGCGAAATATATATATGGGAGCTATATGTAAATCTGAACCGATTTCAACGAAATTCGACACACTTGATTACACTACTAATTGTACTCCTAGTGCAAAATTTCATCCAAATTGGGCTAAAACTTTGGCTTCTGGGGCCATATAAGTCAATATCGGGCGAAAGATATATATGGAAACTATATCTAAATCTGAACCGATTTCTTCCAAAATCAATAGGGTTCTATTCTGAGCCAAAACACATACTTGTGCCAAATTTGAAATCGATTGGACTTAAATTGCGACCTAGACTTTGATTACGGACAGACGGACATGGCTAGATCGACTCAGGGACCCATCCTGAGCATTATTGCCAAAGACACCATGTGTCTATCTCGTCTCCTTCTGGGTGTTGCAAACATATGCACTAAAAAAAAATTAAATGAAAAAATTAAAAAAATTAATTTAAATTAAATAAAAAATTTAATTAAAAAATTTTAAAAAATAATAAAAAATATTTTAATATTATATGGCGTTATTGGAGCGTTTGAAGGTCGAAATCGCGGCAAAACGGCCCCATGGTTAGGTTATGTGGCAGCCCGATGTATCAGACTCACTTAGACTATTCAGTCCATTGTGATACCACAGTGGTGAACTTCTCTCTTATCACTGAGTGCTGCCCGATTCCATGTTAAGCTCAATGACAAGGGACCTCCTTTTTATAGCCGAGTCCGAACGGCGTTCCACATTTCAGTGAAACCACTTAGAGAAGCTTTGAAATCCTCAGAAATGTCACCAGCATTACCGAGGTGGGATAATCCACCGCTGAAAAACTTTTTTTGGTGTTCGGTCGTAGCAGGAATAGAACCCACGACCTTGTGTATGCAAGGCGGGCATGCTAACCATTGCACCACGGTGGCTCCATATGAAGAAGAAAAAAGTGTTGTTCCACCAAGACAACACACCGTGCCACAAGTCATTGAGAAGAATGGCAAAAATTCATGAATTGGGCTTCGAATTGCTTCCCCACCCACCGTATTCTCCAGATCTGGCCCCCAGCGACTTTTTCTTGTTCTCAGACCTCAAAAGGATGCTCGCAGAGAAAAAAATTGGCTGCAATGAAGAGGTGATCGCCGAAACTGAGGCCTATTTTGAGGCAAAACCGAAGGAGTACTACCAAAATGATATCAACAAATTGGAAAGTCGTTATGATCGTTGCATCGCTCTTGAAGGGAACTATGTTGAATAATAAAAACGAATTTTGACAAAAAAAATGTGTTTTTCTTTGTTAGACCGGGGACTTATCAGCCAACCTGTTAGATCGACTCAGGGACCCATCCTGAGCATTATTGCCAAAGACACCATGTGTCTATCTCGTCTACTTCTGGGTGTTGCAAACATATGCACTAACTTATAATACCCTGTTCCACAGTATGGCGCAGGGTATAAAAATTAAATGAAAAAAAAAAATTAAATTAAATTATGCACTAACTTATAATACCCTGTTCCACAGTATGGCGCAGGGTATAAAAATTAAATGAAAAAAAAAATTTAATTAAATTAAATAAAAAATTTAATTAAATTAAAATTTTTAAAAAATAAAATAATATAAAAGTATTAATTTTTTTTTAATTAAAAAAATATTTTAATATTAAAACTAGTATAAAACTAAATTTATTATATTGTACTTATTTTAATTTTATTATATATTAATCTAAAATAAAATTATTTTATTTTTTTACACAATTTATTTTTTTTTTATTAAAAAAATAGTTTTTAAATTGAAAAAAAAAAAATATATTATAAAATTAAGATTAGTACAATACTAAATTTACTATACTAAAATAATATAATAATATATACTATTTAAAATAAAATCATTTTATTTATTTTTTATTTTTTTTACACATATTCCTTTAGTTCTTCATATTCACATTGTCGAGAAGATTGTAAAGAGACTAAACAAATAGTTTTTTAAAATTAAAAATAAACAAAAAACCTTTTTAATATTAAGACTAGTATAATACTATTTGCGATATGTTGTACTTAATTTAATTATATAATATATTTTGACATAAAACTTTTTTATTTTTTTATTTTTTACATATATTCCTTTAGTTTTCTTCATTTATTTATTAATTACATTTTCAATAAGATTATAAATATAATTGTAAGCTTTGACTAGTTTTCTTCATATTCACACGGTCAAGGGTCAAAATAAATTAGAAAATAAATTAGAAACAAAATAAATAAATAAAATTTATAAAAAATAAAATAAAATTATTTTTATTTTATTTTATTTTATGTTTTTACATTTTAAAATTAAAAAAACAATTTTAATATTAAAACTATTAACTATTAAATTTAATATATATTGTACTTATATTAATTTAATTATATATTATTTTAAAATAATTTTTTTTTAAGATAGTTTAATGTACTTTTTTGATTAATTTTTTTTTTTTGAAACCACCTTAATATCACAATATCCATACCAGAAGTTATTTTATCTTCTTGTTCTTGTACGCTTTTGTGTATTTTTTATCCATAGAAGAAACACAAAGAGAAAATTAAATGTAATTTAACTTTTTATGACTCCATTGGTAATAAAAAGCAAAAGAATTCTGTTGTTATTCCTATAAAGAGTTCACCTTGGTTGGTCGATACTTTAGTTGTGAAGCTAAAGCGACTACAATTTTAATGAAACTAATCGACAAGTGTTGCCATAGTTAAGTAAAGCTTTGCCTTGGAGAACCTCCACATTAAAATTGAGGCATCTCACCCCGCCAGATAATAGTCAAGTATCTGGCGGGGTGAGAAGCCTCAATTTTAATGTGCATCATATTTTCATGTAACTACAAATAAATTAAATTAAGCCGAATTACATTTAGTTGAAAAAAATAATTAATAATTAAAAATACCTTGCCTTCTCACTGAGTAGACTCCGCATTGCGAAAACTGTTTCTTACGAGATGTTGTGTTTTTTGTTTTTTTTTTTTTTGGTTTTTGTCCAAATCAATCCACAAATTTTCATCTTGCCCTCAAAGTTCCTCAACTCAACTCAATATCAAATCATTATGTTTCGGTCTAATTTTGCCATCTGTTTTTAGTTTTCATTAGGAAAGAAATGCTCTATATTTTGTTTGATACACTCAAAACAGGCCATTTCATAAAGATAATAATAAATATTTATTTCCATTTCGGATCGAATGGCCTGCAGACAAATCTATTGAGATGTTTTTGATACACATGAACATTTTCATTTGTACGTCTGTTTTTGGTTGTTTTTTGCTCCCATTACCATATTGTTTTGGCTAATTGTATTGTTGGTCGACTTATGGTCACACGGGTTGGGCGGTATGGGTTGGTCATCTATAATTATTTTTGGGTGTTCATATTTTTTTCAGCTATGCTTTGCTTATTAGTATTTGGTATTTTAGGATTGTTAAAAAAATATATTTGCTAAAGTAATTTGCTAATTATCCATAGGCATTTGCTTCATGCAAATGGGAATGGGAATAAATATGACAAAAAATTAAAAATAAGACATCAAGATGAAAAGAGACGTATCGATTCTCCTATGAAATTAAAAAGTAAAATTTAATTTAATACATTCTTTAAATTTGAAGAAGTATTATTTTTTAATTAAAAGAAATATAATTTTTTGTTTGTTTACTGCTTACTTTCCTAATTACGCACCTACTTACACAACTACCTCCATGCATAATCACTTATTCTCATACCAAAGCGAGCTGCTTTTTACCTGACCAAGTCATTTAAGTCGTAAATAGCTTCTCATTATTAAAGTATTTATCGCATTGAAAAATCTTCTTTAAAAGTTGTTTAGACTAATACGCCTAATTTGATTAAGGACTTTTAATTTTGCGGTTTTCATTCTCTCCAACACTACCCCACAATGACAAATATCCAATGCATTTTTGCCACCTGGCTGAGACCGTTTTGTGCTCCTCTTAATTCTCACAAAGAATTCTTTTGCCACCATAAACCACAAAACTAATTAAGCATATCTTAGGAGATATATATGTGGGCAAACTGTATGGCCGCTCCTATCTGTGTGAAGAGTAAAATTCTTATGAATTTTGTAGGCAGGTATTTTGTAAATCTTATCCAACCAAATCACAAATCGAATTTTGTGAAAAATCAATTTGGTATTATTTACAACAAAAAAAAAAAAAAAAAACTTTAATGGGAAAATTAAACAAATTAAATACGAGTATTGCAATAAGTAAACAATGCAATGGTATTGCAAATATGCATTAATAGACTGGTGCTGCGGACATATTTGGTTTAAAATATGATTGCAAATCTTTTAAGTATAAATGTTTTAATGTCAATTAAATTTTATTTTATTTCATTTCATTTCATATGATTTCATTCCATTTAATTTAATTTCATTTCTCATTTCATTTCATATCATATCATATCATATCATATCATATCATATCATATCATATCATATCATATCATATCATATCATATCATATCATATCATATCATATCATATCATATCATATCATATCATATCATATCATATCATATCATATCATATCATATCATATCATATCATATCATATCATATCATATCATATCATATCATATCATATCATATCATATCATATCATATCATATCATATCATATCATATCATATCATATCATATCATATCATATCATATCATATCATATCATATCATATCATATCATATCATATCATATCATATCATATCATATCATATCATATCATATCATATCATATCATATCATATCATTTGATTTAATTTAATTTAATTTAATTTAATTTAATTTAATTTAATTTAATTTAATTTAATTTAATTTAATTTAATTTAATTTAATTTAATTTAATTTAATTTAATTTAATTTAATTTAATTTAATTTAATTTAATTTAATTTAATTTAATTTAATTTAATTTAATTTAATTTAATTTAATTTAATTTAATTTAATTTAATTTAATTTAATTTAATTTAATTTAATTTAATTTAATTTAATTTAATTTAATTTAATTTAATTTAATTTAATTTAATTTAATTTAATTTAATTTAATTTAATTTAATTTAATTTAATTTAATTTAATTTAATTTAATTTAATTTAATTTAATTTAATTTAATTTAATTTAATTTAATTTAATTTAATTTAATTTAATTTAATTTAATTTAATTTAATTTAATTTAATTTAATTTAATTTAATTTAATTTAATTTAATTTAATTTAATTTAATTTAATTTAATTTAATTTAATTTAATTTAATTTAATTTAATTTAATTTAATTTAATTTAATTTAATTTAATTTAATTTAATTTAATTTAATTTAATTTAATTTAATTTAATTTAATTTAATTTAATTTAATTTAATTTAATTTAATTTAATTTAATTTAATTTAATTTAATTTAATTTAATTTAATTTAATTTAATTTAATTTAATTTAATTTAATTTAATTTAATTTAATTTAATTTAATTTAATTTAATTTAATTTAATTTAATTTAATTTAATTTAATTTAATTTAATTTAATTTAATTTAATTTAATTTAATTTAATTTAATTTAATTTAATTTAATTTAATTTAATTTAATTTAATTTAATTTAATTTAATTTAATTTAATTTAATTTAATTTAATTTAATTTAATTTAATTTAATTTAATTTAATTTAATTTAATTTAATTTAATTTAATTTAATTTAATTTAATTTAATTTAATTTAATTTAATTTAATTTAATTTAATTTAATTTAATTTAATTTAATTTAATTTAATTTAATTTAATTTAATTTAATTTAATTTAATTTAATTTAATTTAATTTAATTTAATTTAATTTAATTTAATTTAATTTAATTTAATTTAATTTAATTTAATTTAATTTAATTTAATTTAATTTAATTTAATTTAATTTAATTTAATTTAATTTAATTTAATTTAATTTAATTTAATTTAATTTAATTTAATTTAATTTAATTTAATTTAATTTAATTTAATTTAATTTAATTTAATTTAATTTAATTTAATTTAATTTAATTTAATTTAATTTAATTTAATTTAATTTAATTTAATTTAATTTAATTTAATTTAATTTAATTTAATTTAATTTAATTTAATTTAATTTAATTTAATTTAATTTAATTTAATTTAATTTAATTTAATTTAATTTAATTTAATTTAATTTAATTTAATTTAATTTAATTTAATTTAATTTAATTTAATTTAATTTAATTTAATTTAATTTAATTTAATTTAATTTAATTTAATTTAATTTAATTTAATTTAATTTAATTTAATTTAATTTAATTTAATTTAATTTAATTTAATTTAATTTAATTTAATTTAATTTAATTTAATTTAATTTAATTTAATTTAATTTAATTTAATTTAATTTAATTTAATTTAATTTAATTTAATTTAATTTAATTTAATTTAATTTAATTTAATTTAATTTAATTTAATTTAATTTAATTTAATTTAATTTAATTTAATTTAATTTAATTTAATTTAATTTAATTTAATTTAATTTAATTTAATTTAATTTAATTTAATTTAATTTAATTTAATTTAATTTAATTTAATTTAATTTAATTTAATTTAATTTAATTTAATTTAATTTAATTTAATTTAATTTAATTTAATTTAATTTAATTTAATTTAATTTAATTTAATTTAATTTAATTTAATTTAATTTAATTTAATTTAATTTAATTTAATTTAATTTAATTTAATTTAATTTAATTTAATTTAATTTAATTTAATTTAATTTAATTTAATTTAATTTAATTTAATTTAATTTAATTTAATTTAATTTAATTTAATTTAATTTAATTTAATTTAATTTAATTTAATTTAATTTAATTTAATTTAATTTAATTTAATTTAATTTAATTTAATTTAATTTAATTTAATTTAATTTAATTTAATTTAATTTAATTTAATTTAATTTAATTTAATTTAATTTAATTTAATTTAATTTAATTTAATTTAATTTAATTTAATTTAATTTAATTTAATTTAATTTAATTTAATTTAATTTAATTTAATTTAATTTAATTTAATTTAATTTAATTTAATTTAATTTAATTTAATTTAATTTAATTTAATTTAATTTAATTTAATTTAATTTAATTTAATTTAATTTAATTTAATTTAATTTAATTTAATTTAATTTAATTTAATTTAATTTAATTTAATTTAATTTAATTTAATTTAATTTAATTTAATTTAATTTAATTTAATTTAATTTAATTTAATTTAATTTAATTTAATTTAATTTAATTTAATTTAATTTAATTTAATTTAATTTAATTTAATTTAATTTAATTTAATTTAATTTAATTTAATTTAATTTAATTTAATTTAATTTAATTTAATTTAATTTAATTTAATTTAATTTAATTTAATTTAATTTAATTTAATTTAATTTAATTTAATTTAATTTAATTTAATTTAATTTAATTTAATTTAATTTAATTTAATTTAATTTAATTTAATTTAATTTAATTTAATTTAATTTAATTTAATTTAATTTAATTTAATTTAATTTAATTTAATTTAATTTAATTTAATTTAATTTAATTTAATTTAATTTAATTTAATTTAATTTAATTTAATTTAATTTAATTTAATTTAATTTAATTTAATTTAATTTAATTTAATTTAATTTAATTTAATTTAATTTAATTTAATTTAATTTAATTTAATTTAATTTAATTTAATTTAATTTAATTTAATTTAATTTAATTTAATTTAATTTAATTTAATTTAATTTAATTTAATTTAATTTAATTTAATTTAATTTAATTTAATTTAATTTAATTTAATTTAATTTAATTTAATTTAATTTAATTTAATTTAATTTAATTTAATTTAATTTAATTTAATTTAATTTAATTTAATTTAATTTAATTTAATTTAATTTAATTTAATTTAATTTAATTTAATTTAATTTAATTTAATTTAATTTAATTTAATTTAATTTAATTTAATTTAATTTAATTTAATTTAGTTTAATTTAATTTAATTTAATTTAATTTAATTTAATTTTATAATATCGCCCATTTGAAATTGAATTTTTTCACGGCAACCAAACCAAAATGTAACAAATTTTATATAAGTGAAACAAATGGAGACTGTGATACAACAAACCAGCCAACTAAAGCATTCCACCAACAAAGCTATTAAATATAATGCAAATTGTTAATGCAATAATTTTTTTTCTCGACTAGAACGTTAAAAAGAAAATTAATCAAAAACATCCCAAACCAAAAACCTACAAACCAAAGAACATAAAAACAAAAACAACCATTATAATTTTACTAAAATCCATAAACAAACAAATAAAACAATCAAACCATGAAAGACTTTAAAAATCAACAAAGAATGTGCAGCAAACAAAAATTATTAAAAACACAATTGCGACGACATTTACGAAGACTATAAAGGAAAAGCTTAAACTCTAAGCGGAAACGGATATAAAAAACTACGCATCAGTTCTAAGTCATAAAGCAAAGGGGCTTGAAAAGCTTGTCAGCATAAAGGCTTGATACTTAAAGATAGAGCTTAAGAAAATTGGAGTCATATTAAAGAGACTTTGATCGAATAAAGCTTCAAAAGCATTAATTAGCAACGCTCGCCATCTAACTTTCGATAACTTAGTGAATCTCAAAAGCTGTTAAAACTATTTTAATGAATATTTGGGTAATATATGCCATTTTATTTATTTAAATAAATTTAATGTTAAAATTATAATTTTTTTTTTGACATTTAAAAATTTTTTTCTGTTGTTCTCATTGCAGCAACAAAAATTCTTAAAAAGACCCGCTGACGATGCCGACAATGGTGCCGAAAATTTCGAACCACCCCATAAGTTGCCCAATAACAACAACAACAATAATAACAACAACACCACCAACAACAGCAATAACAATAATAATAACAACAATAACAATGGCTCAGAGAATCTAAAATTCTCTGTGGAAATAGTCCAACAATTGGAGTTCACCACATCGGCGGCTAATTCGCAACCCCAGCAGATTAGCACCAATGTCACTGTAAAAGCTCTAACCAATACCTCCGTTAAAAGTGAACCCGGTGTAGGGGCCAGTGGTCCAGGTGGTGGTGGTGGTCCAGCTGGTGCCGCCGGTCCCGGTGGTGCCAGCGGTCCAGGTGGTCCCCAAGGCTCTGGCACTGGTGGCAGTGGAGTTGGCGGCGGCATTGGCAATGATGGTAATAATCAAAACAATCGCGGTGGCATGCATATGGGTAGTGGTGGTGCAGGTGGCGGTGGTGGCAGCGGTATTCCAGGAGGGGGAGGTGGAGTTTCCAACAATGGCCCTAATTTAATGGGAGGTCATAATATGAATGCAACGCAACAGCAGCAACAAAAGACCAATATGGGTGGTCTAGGCAATTTGGTGGAGTGTAAACGCGAACCCGGGGATCATGATTTCCCCGATTTGGCCGGCTTGGACAAGGATGGTGGGGCTAGTAGTAATTTCCCTGGCTTTCCCGAATTCATGGCCGACGATACTGCCGAAGGCAATGAAACCTTCAAGGATCTCATTAATGACTTGCAGGATTTCAATCCAGGCTTTTTGGATGCTCTCGACGAGAAGCCGTTAATGGATATCAAAACAGAGGATGGCATTAAGGTGGAGCCGCCCAATGTTCAGGCTTTGATTGACAGCCTGAATGTCAAGTCCGAAAATGCCATGGCCCAATTCAGTGCAGCCTTTGGTGGGCCCAATTCAGGTGGTCCCAATGTGGTGGGTGGCAATGGAGGCGGCGGAGGCATGGGCGGTCCCATGGGTGGCATGGGAGGTCCCAATAATGATCCTCAAGGTATGAACAAAATGCGTTCTCAGTTCCAGAACGGGCCCAATTCAGGACCCATGTCTGAATTATCATTGGCCGCCCAAACCCTTAAGCAAATGGCCGAACAACATCAACACAAAAGTGCCATGGGTGGCATGAATTTCCCCAGACCCCCTATGCATCAAGGCCAACAGAACCAATTGATGGGAGGCGGTGGTGGTGCTGGTGGGGGACCCAATGGACGCTATAACGATTATGTTGGAGGATTTGGAGGGCCCAATGATTTCATGCAGGGACCCAACGGGCCCCAACAACACCCGCAACATCAGAATATCCCACCTCAATTCCAACAAAAGAGCCAGGGTGGTCCCGGCGGTGGTCCCATGGGCGGCAGTGGTGTCAACCAATCGTTCCTTGATATCAAACAGGAACTCTACTATTCCTCCCAACAAAATGAATTCGATCTCAAACGTCTTCAGCATCAGCAACAAATGCAGCAGCAACAGCAGCAGCAACAACAACAGCAGCATATGTCTCAAGCCAATATGGGCAAAATGGGTCCCAATGGTCCCATGGGTGTTGGGAATTTCCCAAAACCCAATGGACCCGGGCAACAGCAATCTCAAACACAAAATCCCACACAACAACCCCAATACTCGCCCTATAATTCAGCCATGGGACCCGGTAGTGGTGGTGGAGCGGGCCCCGGTGCTGGTTCTCAAGGTTCAGCGGGACCCAACTTTATGCAAGGACCACCACGTGGTCCTGGTGTGGTTGGTCCAAATCCAGGTGGCCCATCAAATGGTCCACCCAATATGTCACCCGTTCAACAACAACAACAACAGCAATCACAACAACAACAACCGCAGCAACCAGGAAATGTTCGTGGAGGTCCGAATTCCCAATCAAATGCTCCAAATATGGGTAATGCTGGTCCCAATGTCAACAATCAAAATGTTCCGAATACGGGTCCGAATGTTGGCGGACCCGGCAGTGGACCAACATCACAACAAGGTAATCCAAATATGCCTCAACAACAACAACAACAGTCACAGCAACAAACTACCACCACTACGCTGCAAATGAAACAGACCCAGCAATTGCACATCAGTCAACAGGGTGGGGCACATGGTATACAGGTAAGTTTCGAAGATTTTTATAATTTTTTTTGGTATGGTAGAAAACATTAAATGGGCAATTGAGAGATCACCAATTTACTTGAACTTACTTTTATATGAAAGTACATTGGCTGTTCTGTAGGGTTTTCCTTTGAAGTGGTAAATTGTCACCCCCTAGTTGCTGTGGCACTAGTTCTCGTACTAGTTCATGAAGGAAAAACTCGTATGAAATTCAATAAATTTATTGGCCCATGGAATAGTTGAATATTTGAAGTTGAGCTAAATATTCTTGGTAGTCCTGGTGCGATGTTTGCATTGTGGAAATGTGAGACAGGGAGAGGCATGCGGACGGACGGACGGACGAACATGACGAATTTAACTTAAAACACTCAAACGTAATTTCTGTCTGTATATTTATGGGTTTCAATCACATGCTACGCACAAGAATTTTAAAATCTTTATAGGCTCTGAAATTTAAAATCAAATTCATATTTTGAATTTAACTTAAAAAACTCCAATTTAATTTAATTTAACTTAAAAAACTCCAACGTAATTTCTGTCTGTATATCTATGGGCTTCAATCACATGCTACGCACAAGAATTTTAAAATCTTTGTAGGCTCTGAAATTTAAAATCAAATTCATAACATTAACGAAAAATTACATAATATTTACGAATTTCATTTTTGTCCAATATAGTTATAGTCTTTAAGCACTTGCTGCTCACAAGAATTTTAGAATTTTCATAAGCTGTTCAATTTTAGAACCATATACATGATAATAACGAAAAATTGTATAATATTTACGAAATATTATTGACAAATTGGGTGTGAGGCGTTTTTATCACTAAACAATCCGTACTTGCCCTCTATTATAAAACTGTCTCCCATTTTTCCGAGTGTATATTGATAGTATTTCCTTGGTTTCCATTACCAATATGTTATATTTTTCTCTGGTTTTATGAATTCACCCCCCCCCCCCCTGATTGTGAACATCATTAAAAGTGTATCTAAATCTTCTTAACTACTTCGTCCTCTCTTTCCTCTATTATATTTCTTTCACATTTACTTTGTACAATGAATTTAAATTAGATTTTCTTCTCGAGCATTATTCTGGCTTTCTTTATGCGAAAAGATATCGTAAAACCAGTGTATTAAAAAAAACGAGAACTTTTAATGCAAAATGCATAGTAACTTCGTTTAAAAGTCAATGCGTACGAGCGATTTATCTCAATCACTTGGTTATTTTAAATACACTAGAAAAAAAAGAAATTGTAGGAAAAACTGTTTTCGAAAGAGGAATGATGATTAAATTAATTTAAATTAAAATATATGATATAAAATAAAATAAAATAAAATTAAATTATTTTATATATATTTTTTTATCTAATTATACAATTATTTTTCGAGCTTTATGGACAGATATAGATTAAGGAACATGGTTAATAGAGCCATTGAAAAGAAAACGCCAGATACAAATCTATACACGCCTGGACTGTACATGTTTCGGTTCGGGCGAATGAACCTTTCCACAGCCTTTTAGTATAGATCTGGCTGGGAGAGATAACTCAATTTTGGGCCCTTTATGCTAACTCCTTATGGAGAAAACGTTTGTTTTCTCCCAGCCAGATCTATACTAAAATTTCCCAAATGTTTTCTCCATAAGGAGTTACCATAAAGGGGCCAAAAGTGAGTTATCTCTCCCAGCCAGATCTATATTTTTTTTATTTAAATTGGGATTAGATGAAATTCAATTGGACTTCAGCTAATTTACATTAAATTTAAATTACTATAAATCCAATTACATTGTTCTTCGACTATAAATCATATTTACTTATTTGATTTAATTTGTTGTTGCTGGTACGTTGCTGCAAATTCCAGTGTATGGTAAACCGCGATAACTTGCCACTGGTTCAACATTTTATATTCGGTGAACGAATACATTAGCTTTGATTACACCAGAATTTATTTCTCGATTAATAAGAGAAAGAGAATGAGAGAGAGAGAGAGAGTTTATAGAATAACATAATAGAGTGGAACAAAATTGAAGGCTTTAACAAAAAGGTCACCAATGTTACCTTAAACTTAAATTAGAAATACAAATGTATTAATATCTAAAATAATACAATTTTCTTGAAATTTTTCAAAAATTTAATAATATTTGATGAACATTGGATTTGATTGAGACTTGTACTATATTCAGCTTAAATTCAAGGTATGTAAGTGTTTAGTTTGCAACATTGGTCAGTGAATGATAGTACAACCAGTCATTTAAATCATCTTCTTTATAAAGAGACTTTAAAATTTTATGTAATTATCATGTAGAAAATTATTAACTTCCCAATGCCCAATCCCGCCTTTAGGCGGGCTTCATTTAATAAGGAAGCTTTTAGTAAAACACACCTTAAGACAACAAAAATGGGTAAAATAAAAAGAAAACTTAGTTGAAACTGTTCAAGAGGCTTTGCAGCATATACTCGTACTGAATTTTACCGTAAAATATTTTGTTTTGTTTAGTTTTCTTGCTTTTGTGTCGTTATCATTAAAAATTTAATCAGCTGGCAAAAAAAAAAAATTGGGTCATTAGAGGGTTAAAGACAAATTCAATTAAGGCAATAGAATTTGTTTTTATAAAAAAAAAAAATAAAAATTAAAAAATTCACATTGAATTTCACCCTAATATCCACATTTATGCGATGGCCCATAAGGTATAATCCCCTACATATGTATGACTTTGTTACAAAGGTGAGAGCGAATGAATTTATTGTTTTGTGTCTCTCTTTTTGAATTTATATTTTCTTTGTTTCACCACAACAAATATGCCACTACAACCAAATAAAAAATAATGTTAAATTATTATTTAAGCTCTTTTTGGTTAACATTATCAATTACGTTAAATGACATTTTCATAAGCTGTTTTTGTTTTTTTTTTGGCACTCTGTCTGTTTGTTTGCCTTCTGTAATGGGGTCTTTTTAATGAATACTCATTGTGTGAGAAAATTTTGTTCTCTTGCCATTTTGTAAAGAATATTTCTCTCTCTCATCTACTCTCTCTCTCTCTCTCTCTTATCCCAATTTATTAGACTCTGTGAAAATGAGGTTTCTCAGTAATGGTGATTTTCGGTATTTGTTGGTGGGGTCATTGGGTGACTACTGAGATTGTGCATAATGAGTTAGTGTGAATGTTGGTGTTTTGCACACAAAGGCTATTGCAGGGGGTGGTGGTGGTGGTGAATGAGGCATATATTCTTCTACTACAAGAGTTCATGTATTCATTTCGAGTGGAATTATGTGTTGCCATTTGTGCTGTAGGTTTGTGTGAATGTTAGTCGTTTTGCTAAAGCGTACAAATCGTTATAGATTTACTGTCGTCATAATTTGAGTGCAAATTGTTTTTGCACATTGGGGTTAATAGCTTAGGGTGGCCAGATGTCTTGACAAAAGTTATCAAAGGAGTTTTCTTCGTTAGACACAGAAAAAAAGTAAACAGACAGAGACAGAAAAAAGTAAACTGTTCGAATATTAAACAAATTTGTACACCAGTTTTTAATATATACTTTTTACACAGAAAAAAAATTTCACGAAAATTTTTCCAATTAAAATCTTAATTGAGTTTTAAAAAATATTCAATTAAAAACTTAATTGATTCAACAAGTTTTTTAATTGAAATAAAAATCAATCACACAAATTAATAGTATCAATTAAATATTTAATTGGATCAATTAATTTTTTAATTGACTGTCAATTATTTTTTTAATTGATTTCTGTGATTGAAGACATTTCAATTAAAAAATTAATTGGATCAATTAATTTCGTGAATGAATCAGATTTTTTTTTTGTATGTAGCTACAATATACGAAACTACACCCTCTCGTATAAGAAAACTTGAACTAAAAATAAAGAAAAAAATAATTGCGACAAATCATGATCATTTTAATCATATAGTAGTTCATTTTTACTGTTCTTGGAAATCGTACAAAAAATGCCTTCTGCTTTCAGTTCACATTGAACTTAGGTGTAAGGTCATTAAACTTTATACCCACGTTTAGTTCATAAAATTTTTGAGTATTGGGAAAATTTCGGAAAAAAAATAATAAAATGTAATTACAAACCACTAATTTTTCCATTGTGCCAGGGTAAATTTGAAAGAAAAATTTACTAGCTATTATCTTGTTTTGAAAATTAATCGCAATAACATCACTGTACCAAAATTCAACCTGGCAACACTGGCGAAAATTGCACAGATAAGATGTTCTGGATAGAACATCAAAGTAACGGTATTGTGGATAGCTCATCCAGTACTAAATAAAAATAACAACTTCAATAAAAACTAAATTAAAATAATTTTAATTAAATTAGATTAGATGAAAAAAAGCTGATTAAATTAAACAAAATCTAATTATATTAAAAATTGTTTAATTAAAACATTAAAATGAATTGAAGTATATATAGGAATATTAGGTAAAATGGAATGAAATTAAATCCAACTAAATTACTTTAAATTAAATTAAAATAATTTACATACAATTTAATTGCTTTAAATTATACTAAATTTATTTAAATTGCGAAATTTTATATCCACATCTTTTTTATTTAATTTTAAAGTTCTTTCTCTCATCCAAAAATGTCCACAAATCATATTGATTATTTCCATTTTTAAACAAAATGGTCACCCAAATCTCTTTGGTATGCGAAAAATTTGTCAAACATACATATCAACCACAAAATTTACTATCAAAATGAACAAAAAAAAAAAAAATAATAAACATAACCTACTATACTCATCCCAACACCATACCAAAGTCATTGATACTCAACCCCTTTATAATAAACTCTGTAGATTGGACTCAAAACAAAAACATACACACGCACACACAAAAGAAACCTCGATAACACCTAAACCCAAACCCACCAACTGCATAAACAGATCAAGAATGTTACAACAGTAGCAAAAGCTACAACAGCAACAACATGATAGGAAATAAAGCAAACAAATCGAATTTAAATTAACATTACAGATTTGAGCAGTGTTTGCATACAGATATGGACAGACAGGCACACACATGCAACTATAATGGCATACTAAACTTTCAGAGTTTATGTAAATCAGAGAAAACAAAAACGTTCAATATCTCTCTAGCTTTCTCTGTGGTGCTGATATGAGAGAAAGAGAGAAAGAGTGCGTGTGAATGTGGGAGAATATACTTTACAAAAGTCAATATGAGCTGCTCCATCTGTTTTCTCTCCTTGGCTTTATAACATTGAGTTATTTCGTTTTATTTGGATCTGTGGTTTACATTTCACAATTTTTCACTCAAAAAATCTCTACTTAGAGTCATTTTTGAGTTTTTCTTTCTCACTTTTCACCACTGCTTCATTTGCTTTGCTTTTTCAGAGACCATAGTTATTTGCCTATAAAAGACTGGAATTTTGATATGTTTAGGACCCATAATGGCCACGAGTTTATGATAAACCGGTCATGCCTTTAGACTTAATTGCAATTATAACAACGGGTAGGTGTATAGTTAGTTAGGCTGGCAACACGAAGTTCCTTTATGCGGGTGGCAGGATGTTAAATGCTCACAATGTTCCTTTTTCTCTCCCTATGATTTCTGCCATTACACTCTGCTCAACAAATAATGAATGTATGTTTTCGTTATGAGTATAATGATGTTTTCAGTCATTATAATAATGATGTTGTAGGCAAAATTCATATAAATTCTAATTTTATGTTGTACGTATATGGCAGAAAGGTTAGCTAGAGGTGTGGGAAAAATAGAAAAGTGTGAGGGTTTAATTTACAAAATGTTACAAAACCATATGTTAATTTTTTCTAAAGCTATCTCTAGCCATGATATTTGAAAAAGGGGAGGAAAAATGTAAATTTCCCGAGACTTTGCTTTTGGAATTTTTGAAAAAAAGTCAAATATTAATAGAACAGAGATCCCAAATGTTGGGAGGACTTTCTTTCGAATTTCTAAATTAAATTCAATTCAAGTATAAGTCATCAATTTATTTAAACTAAATTCAATTAATATTTTTTTGTTTTTTTTTTGAAACATATTAACTTGAGTTAGGAGGTTAGGTTAGTTTGAAAGGAGAATCCCTTTAATAAAATTAAATATTACTTTGCTATCCTAAATATAATTAGTTCCAATTTAATGATCGAACCAATACTTGAAAAAAATATTTGTATCTAAATCTCCGTTGCATTCTTTCTAGCTTCTCTCCATATCTGTTTCATTCTTTTTCTACTCACAAAGAGATCTTGGAAATCACTATTCTCCTGGCTCTCATACTTCTCTTATCTATTCGATTTCGATAAAAACAAATTAGGCCTATTTTTAGTGAATTGTTTTTAATAAAATTACATATTTTTTAGTCATATTAAATATCATTAATTCCAATTTGAAAATGATCGAACCAATACTTGAGAAATTATTTTATCTAAATTTCTTCTCTCCATATCTTTTCCTTTCTTTTTCTACTTAACAATAGTTCTTGGGGACCACCATTCTCCTTGCTCTCATAGTACTCTCTCCGATTCGATTTCCATTTAATGAAATGTTAGGATCCTGTTGCTGTGTTATATGTCCGTGTACCGTATATGTGGTTCTCTATACATTTGTCTATATATATAGCTGTGCGAGTGTGTTTGTGTGTGTAACACACTATATCCAATAACAATACCATTCTTTGTTGTTCTGTTTGATTTGCCATGGTTATTGTAAAGTCCCTCCCATATAATGTTATTGTTAATGATTATGTCAATGATACGAGTTTCAAATATTAGTAGAATGTGTGTTAGAGAGATGTTTTAACAGCGATTAAATGAAGTAATTTTCATTTTAAATGAGCCAACGATAGTTGTGTTTTCTGAACTGTGTACCAAGTGAATGATGATAATTGAAGACATGAGTCATGACATGCTTAATGTGAAATAATACAAACCGAGAGGTGCTAATGATAATCAATTATTGAATTGTATAGAGTTATTGAAAACTGTTCTGGGTTCACTTGTTAAAATATTTTTATTGAAAAAAAATGCTGGAAACTCGTTTTGAAATACATATAATTTAATATAACATTAGAAAAACCTCTAAAGAAATTAATGTAATAAAATTGGCTACTCTATAGGGCAAAGATCCAAATAGTAATGTCCATAAGGCATTGCTATTTGACACATTAAGCTTCCACCCATACGTATACGTTATACATGATTTAAAAAAATAATCATACGTACCAATGTACTAATGGGTGTCGAAGAAATTATATTACTGATACGGTTGTCAATCGAGCCAAAAATAATCTACCTAAATTTGGAGAAAATTCTACCAATCACAAAACTATTTTGTTAAATTTTTATTTTTATAGAAAATTTTGGCAAAATTGTATTTCAATAGAAAATTTTATCAAAATTTTATTTCAATAGGAAATTTTATTTCTATCGAAATGTTGTCAAAATTTTATTTCTATAGAAAATTTTCTCGAAACTTTATTTCTTTAGAAAATTTTGTCACAATTTTATATCTATAGAAATTTTTTTCAAAATTTTATTTCTTTGGAAAATTTTGTCAAAAATTTATATCTATAAAAATTTTGTCAAAATTTTATTTCAATAGAAAATTTTGTCAAAATTTTATTTCAGTAGAAAATTTTCTCAAAATTTTATTTCAATAGAAAATTTTCTCAAAATTTTATTTCTATAGGAAATTCTGTCAAAATTTTGTTAAAATTTTATTTCTATAGAAATTTTTGTCAAAATTTTATTTCTATGGAAATTTTTGTCAAAATTTTATTTCTCTGGAAAATTTTGTTAAAATTTTATTTCTATAGAATATCTTGCCAAAATTTTATTTCCATAGAAAATTTTGTTAAACTTTTATTTCTATAGAAAATTTTGTTAAAATTTTATTCCTATAGAAAATTTTGTTAAAATTTTATTTCTATAGAATATCTTGCCAAAATTTTATTTCTATAGAAAATTTTGTTAAAATTTTATTTCTATAGACAATTTTGTCAAAATTTTATTTCTATAGACAATTTTCTCAAAATTTTATTTCTATAGAAAATTTTCTCAACATTTATTTCTGGAGAAAATTTTATTTCAATAGAAAATTTTGTAAATTTGTTTTTCTATAGAAAATTTTGTAAATATGTTTTTCTATAGAAAATTTTGTCAAAATTTTATTTCTAGAGAAAATTTTGTTTAAATTTTATTTCTTTAGAAAATTTTGTCAAAATTTTACTTCTTTAAAAAATTTTGTCAAAATTTTACTTCTATAGAAAATTTTGTCAACATTTTATTTCAATAGAAAATTTCGTCAAAATTTTATTTCTAGAGAAAATTTTGTCAAAGTTTTATTTCTATAAAAAATTTTTCAAAATTTTATTTTAATAGAAAATTTTGTCAGAATTTTATTTCTTTGGAAAATTTTGTCAAAAATTTATTTCTGTAGAAAATTTTGTCAAAATTGCAATTTTGTCAACATTTTAATTTCTATAGAAAATTTTTCCAAAATTTTATTTCTTTGGAAAATTTTGTCAAAAATTTATTTCTTTCGAAAATTTTGTCAAAAATTTATTTCTATAGAAAATGTTGCCAAAATTTTAAAAAAATGTTGCAAAAATATTATTTCTATAGAAAATTTTATCAAAATTTTATTTTTGGAGAAAATTTTGGCAACATTTTATTTTTATAGAAAATTTTGTCAAAATGTTATTTCTTTAGAAAATTTTGTCAGAATTTTATTTCTCTACAAAATTTTGTTAAAATTTTATTTCTATAGAAAATTTTATCAAAATTTTATTTCTCTAGAAAATTTTGTCAAAATGTTGTTTCTTTAGAAAATTTTGTCAAAATTTTGTTAAACTTTTATTTCTATAGAAAATTTTGTCAAACATTTATTTCTTTGGAAAATTTTGTCAAAATTTTATTTATTTAGAAAATTTTGTCAATATTTTATTTCGTTAGAAAATATTGTCACAATTTTATTTCTATAGAAAATTTTGTCAAAATTTTATTTCTTTAGAAAATTTTGTCAATATTTTATTTCTATAGAAAATTTTGTCAAAATTTTATTTCTATAGAAAATTTTGTCAAAATTTTATGTCTATAGAAAATTTTGTCAAAATTTTATTTCTATAGAAAATTTTGTCACACTTTTATTTCTATAGAAATTTTGTCAAAATTTTATTTCTTTAGAAAATTTTGTCAATATTTTATTTCTATAGAAAATTTTGTCAAAATTTTATTTCTATAGAAAATTTTGTCAAAATTTTGTTACAACTTTATTTCTATAGAAAATGTTGTCAACCATTTATTTCTTTGGAAAATTTTGTAAAAACATTATTTCTATAGAAAATTTTATCAAAATTTTATTTCTGGAGAAAATTTTATCAAAATTTTATTTTTATAGAAAATTTTGTCAAAATTTTATTTCTGTAGAAAAATTTGTCACAATTTTATTTCTCTAGAAAATTTTGTTAAAATTTTATTTCTATAGAAAATTTTATCCAAATTTTATTTCTCTAGAAAATTTTGTCAAAATGTTATTTCTGTAGAATATTTTGTTAAACTTTTATTTCTATAGAAAATTTTGTCAAACATTTATTTCTTTGGAAAATTTTGTCAAAATTGTATTTCTATAGAAAATTTTGTCAAACATTTATTTCTTTGGAAAATTTTGTCACAATTTTATTTCTATAGAAAATTTTGTCAAAATTTTATTTCTTTAGAAAATTTTGTCAATATTTTATTTCTATAGAAAATTTTGTCAAAATTTTATTTCTATAGAAAATTTTGTCAAAATTTTGTTACAACTTTATTTCTATAGAAAATGTTGTCAACCATTTATTTCTTTGGAAAATTTTGTAAAAACATTATTTCTATAGAAAATTTTATCAAAATTTTATTTCTGGAGAAAATTTTATCAAAATTTTATTTTTATAGAAAATTTTGTCAAAATTTTATTTCTGTAGAAAAATTTGTCACAATTTTATTTCTCTAGAAAATTTTGTTAAAATTTTATTTCTATAGAAAATTTTATCCAAATTTTATTTCTCTAGAAAATTTTGTCAAAATGTTATTTCTGTAGAATATTTTGTTAAACTTTTATTTCTATAGAAAATTTTGTCAAACATTTATTTCTTTGGAAAATTTTGTCAAAATTGTATTTCTATAGAAAATTTTGTCAAACATTTATTTCTTTGGAAAATTTTGTCAAAATTTTATTTCTTTAGAAAATTTTGTCAAAATTTTATTTCTATAGAAAATTTTGTCAAAATTTTATTTCTATAGAAAATTTTGTCAATATTTTATTTCTTTAGAAAATTTTGTCGAAATTTTATTTTCATAGAAAATTTTGTCAAAATTTTATTGCTATAGAAAATTTTGTCAAAACTTTGTTAACATTTTATTTCTATAGAAAATGTTGTCAAAATTTTATTTCTATAGAAAATTTTGTCAAAACTTTGTTAACATTTTATTTCTGTAGAAAATGTTGTCAAAGTTTTATTTCTATAGAAAAGTTTGTCACAATTTTATTTATTTTTGAAAAAAAATTTGAAAAAATTTTATTTCTGTAGAAATTTTTGTCAAAATTTTATTTCTTTAGAAAATTTTGTCAAAATTTTATTTCTTTAGAAAATTTTGTCAAAATTTTATTTCCTTAGACAATTTTGTCAAAATTTTATTTCTATAAGAAATTTTGTCAAAATTTTATTTCTATAGAACAATTTTGGAGAGGAATATTTTACAAAATCTACACAAAACATCAAGAATTCTACCAATCTACCAAACATTAAAAAATTTACCATTTTTGGTAGAATTCTACCAACGGTGGCAATCGTGATTACTGATCCGAGATTTGACTTCCGGAGGAGTAAATTTTATCCATATTGGTTCATGGATATATGTAGCTCCTATGTAAACCGATCCCCGGATTTAAGTTCCGTAACAGTTGAAGGTGTAAATGATGTTTGTACATGCTTTCTAAAAACCATAGAAAAATTGGTCCATATCGGTCCATAATTATGTATAGCCCTCATATATAAAACGATCCCCAGATTTGACTTACGGAGCCTTTTGGAGGAGCAAGTGCTTCCTAACAGCCGTCCAAAAATTGATCAATATCGGTTCATAATAATATATTGCCCTATCTCCAGATTTGATTTCCGGGGCCTCTTGAAGAAGCAATTTTTTCCGATCCGGTTGAATATGTAAATAAGATAAACAGAAGTCCTTCTCATGTTAGCAATCCTTGTCCAATTTGTAAATTTGCATGATTTTTAGAGCAAAGAATATATTAAATACATTCATAAATTAGATCTAGTGAAATGTTCGGTTTTTCATAAGGAATTTTTCGCAAATGTATTGATGAGGAATTTTGATTTAAGTTGGGGATTTTTGGGGATGAAAGCATTGCAATTTTGGGACAAAAGCTAGAAATACAATGACAACACTGTTTGCATCTTTAAAAAAAATATATATATTTTGCAATATCCAGATCGATACTTATTAGTGACGTATCAATGGAGTTACCGCTACCTAGTTTCCCACATTCCCTTATGCATTAGCTTCTTTGTCATACTTATTTGCTAAACTTTTGCCATAAAATACCTAAAATACTGGTAAAAAAATGTAGAAATATGTATTTCGTGGTATATTAATACTACACAAATATACACACAATATAAAACATCCGGATTTATAAAGAAAAATATATCTTTATAAAAATCTCTAAAACTATTTCCGAAGTAATTTTGTCTATATGTGCATGTAACCAAAAAAAAAAAACAAAAAATGTTATTTTTGTTTCCATTTTATAGTAAGTTTTTATTTCTTAGCATAGCTGGAGAGTGTGAATGGAAAAGACAACTTTAAATGTTTCTTATATAAAATGATTTGTATTGGTTCGTGATCAAAAGAAAATGACAACGTCAAAATGTAAAATTAGGATATTTTTTAGACAAATAAAAAAATAGTTTCTTATTCTGTTTGTCGAGAAAGTCATGTTGTTTTATGAAAAAAAAAAAACAATACAACATAACAAATTTTTATTTTTATAGTCATATGGGTACTTATGGACGTATACGTAATCCTAATTCTGTACAAGGGAGCGTATGAATTATATAATATATATTTTAACTAAAAAATTAAAAAAAAATGTATTAATTTTTAATTTGTGAGGAAAATCTTGTTGTTTTATGTAGAAATGATAAACCATTAAAAATTGTATAATTTTATAACAATGTTTGTATAAATTTTATAATCCTATGAATACATACGCACGTACTATACCAGGGAGCGTATAAGTGATATTGATGTATTAACTAAACGCTATAAAAAGCGATTTTAAATCTCGGTAGACTATATTTCAAGCGTAGTATTAACATTTTATACTAAAATATTTATTTCACTTAATGACCAATGCCATTTTTATTTATACCACTCTCAGAAAATATGTCGTTCACAGTCATTTTTCAATGTATTTGGCAATAATAACGTGTTATCATTTTTCTAACTTAACAACATTTGTCATTTACCCTTGACTGCATCTAATAACCATTGAAGTTATTATGATTTTTTTTTTGTACAGTTTCTTAGAAGAAATTTAGGCAAACTTGTGAATTATGATATATGATTCTGCACGAATGAAATATTTTGTAGACAATGTATTAAATTTTTCTCATTATTTGGCACACAATAAACACACGTGATAATTTTGATTTTGTATTTGGAAAAATAACAAAAGAACATGAGATCAATTTAAAGGGTAATTTTATATAATTAATACAATACAAATTTGTAAGTGCTATGCGTTTTAATCAAAGCAAAATACTTCCTCAAAACAACACGAAACCGATTTGCGGAAATAAAATGTAAATGCTCATATAATAAACAAGTTTGATTATTGGTTGGCAGGCAACATTTTATAGTTGAATTTTTTTTTTTTTTTTTTAATTTCTAAGAAGTATATTTTAAACTTAATTTAATTTAATTAATTTAGTTTAATTTTAATTTATTTTCATTTTATCCAAAAAAAAAAAATGTTTCTTTGTACAAAAATCCCCTTTTGTCGCAAAAAAAATCGTCTAGGAAACCAAAAACTTTATTACAGTTTGTATCTTAAGCGAACCTCACTTTCTTAACAGATGATCTCAAAATTTCCCCCAATATATTCATAGCTTCAAACTTGTTAAATATTCGCAAGCGTGTGCGAAGCCTTCATATTGAAATCCTTTAACTGTTCAGTGTGTTAGTGTATGTAAATGTTAACAATTCAAATAAATTGTAGAGCCGGTTATGTTATCGCTTCGATATTTTCTATATTGTTTTTGCTTTTGCTGCTTTGCGGCAATGGCTGCTGCTGCTACTGCTTTCATTTTGGGCTCATACTGTTTTTGTTTTTAAACAAACTGAAACATGATAAAACACGTACAGGACATTAAGAACCAAACGCGGTATAATTTATGAGTCTATAGAGAATCGGCTGGTTCGTTATATTTTTTTCCAGTTTGTATTGTCTTCCTTCCGTATCTAAAAAGCTCATATACAAAAAGGCAAACACACACACACACAGATACAGTCATACGTAGATAAATATACAAACATATTGCCGAGGGCAATGATAACGCAATGGCAAAGGACTGACATAAGAAATCTATGGCATAGTGAGAAATGCGCAGAATCCACTCATATTGCCGAAAATGAGGTGAAAACCTCAAATACTCACAAACTCAAAATTAACAAAAACTCATACACATATGAGCACTTTAATTGATGTAACGGTAGTTAGTAAGCAGTTGTTGATTTCTCAGAGAGAGAGAGAGAGAGAGTTAAAATATTTTATTGCTATGTAATGTTCAGTGGGAGGGCTGTTAAAATACCGTTAACATGATGCGTCCTTAGTTATTAGACTCTTATTTGTTGTACCAAATATATTTTTTATACGAAGGATCTTAGTTCTCGGGAGGAGGGATGGGGTAGTAAAAATGGAATGAACCTCAACTTGTATTCTCCACTTATACAAGAGCCATAACATTAAAAACATTAATTTCCAGAGAGAAAGAGAGTAAATGTGAAAGAGTATTTCTTAATTGAGCATCAATAACACCGGAATATCTCTTCAAAAAAGAAAAATATTGTCCAGTTCAGAGTTGCAAAAATATGGGAGTAGGTGTTGTATGAGTGTTAAGTATAGCCTGTTGTCAGTTGGCGGCTTTAAGAAGTGAGAATTTTTGCCCTGCTAGACATGCTTATGTGCCACAGTGTTGAATTTCTAACTTCGCCACCATTTAGTCAGTCAGCAACTACCAACCACCATCATCACTCCTTCCCCATTGTGTAATTTTTGGGGTTTCCCTATCTCTTTTAAAGCCCATTGTTTGTTGTTCCACTTTTTTAATGCTTTTAGAAGGGATATCCTTGCCCCTCAATCACTTCTGCCATTAGCATTCGTTTACATTCGTTTTTGTCGTCTTGTTTCTTTTTCGTTTCTCTACTTTGAAATATGAAAGTTTCTGTGAAAATTCATTTTGTGAGAAATGGCTTTTGTTATATGTTCCATTTTAAAAAAAGTTTCTTGGTTTCCTTTTTTTTCACCACAAACTTTGTAAATAACAAAACTATCATAAATTAAATGTAAAATAATATGAATTCATAATACTTCCGTTTATCCATTAAGGCTTCAAAGGCACAAGGGATTTTTTTATTTGGTTTATGTAGTTTGGGTTATAATAATCGGTTTATACTCCTCTGGTTCTAAGAAAAAATGAGAGCAATATTCATAGTGGGAAGAACTCACAGAGAAAATAAAAACTTTCTATTGTAAATATAATAATTAGAAAAATAATCAAATATGTACATTTTTGGCCCAAAAAAAAAAAAATATTTTTGCTTTTACCAAAAAATGTTTGTAGCAAAAATTTTGGAAAATTTTACATTATTATTTTCAAAAATATTTTTTAAAATTGTATTTTTCCTAGCCATTTATAATAGGTGACTAAAATCTTTAAAATGCCATGTGGAGTAAAATAAAAAAATATATATTAACACTACAAAATACATATGTGTAATGAAAATAGTCATCATTATCAATTTTATTCTATATTAGTTCCTTCTGATTTTTTCCTCTTAAATGTGCAATCTATTCGAACAAACATACATGCACACACATTTACAATCACTTATTCCCGAGGTTCATCACATTTTTTGTGCTAGCTAATCATACGTAAAAAAATTTTATGCCTGATTTTTTTTGTGCATTGCTTCGTTTTTAATGCGCTAAACTATTTCTAAATGTAGTGTAAATAGAAGCAAACCTCCTGATGACAAATTGTTGTGGCATTTGAAATGTATGCAAAGCAAATGTATGATAGAATCCCAGTAGACCTAATCATGGAGGCGAATGAATAAAATTTAATGGGGAATAAAACTTAAAAATATTTACAATTATATTATCTAAATAAAATGTAAAAATATTAAAATTTAAATTTCTTATCATTTCATTAAAATAACTTAAATTAAATTAAATTAAATTAAATTAAATTAAATTAAATTAAATTAAATTAAATTAAATTAAATTAAATTAAATTAAATTAAATTAAATTAAATTAAATTAAATTAAATTAAATTAAATTAAATTAAATTAAATTAAATTAAATTAAATTAAATTAAATTAAATTAAATTAAATTAAATTAAATTAAATTAAATTAAATTAAATTAAATTAAATTAAATTAAATTAAATTAAATTAAACTAAATTAAATTAAATTAAATTAAATTAAATTAAATTAAATTAAATTAAATTAAATTAAATTAAATTAAATTAAATTAAATTAAATTAAATTAAATTAAATTAAATTAAATTAAATTAAATTAAATTAAATTAAATTAAATTAAATTAAATTAAATTAAATTAAATTAAATTAAATTAAATTAAATTAAATTAAATTAAATTAAATTAAATTAAATTAAATTAAATTTAAAATTTAAAATTTAAAATTTTAAATTAAATTAAATTTTAAATTTTAAATTAAATTAAATTTAAAATTTAAAATTTAAAATTTAAAATTTAAAATTTAAAATTTAAAATTTAACTTAATTTAATTTAATTTAATTTAATTTAATTTAATTTAATTTAGTTTAATTTAATTTAATTTAATTTAATTTAATTTAATTTAATTTAATTTAATTTAATTTAATTTAATTTAATTTAATTTAATTTAATTTAATTTAATTTAATTTAATTTAATTTAATTTAATTTAATTTAATTTAATTTAATTTAATTTAATTTAATTTAATTTAATTTAATTTAATTTAATTTAATTTAATTTAATTTAACTTAATTTAATTTAATTTAATTTAATTTAATTTAATTTAATTTAATTTAATTTAATTTAATTTAATTTAATTTAATTTAATTTAATTTAATTTAATTTAATTTAATTTAATTTAATTTAATTTAATTTAATTTAATTTAATTTAATTTAATTTAATTTAATTTAATTTAATTTAATTTAATTTAATTTAATTTAATTTAATTTAATTTAATTTAATTTAATTTAATTTAATTTAATTTAATTTAATTTAATTTAATTTAATTTAATTTAATTTAATTTAATTTAATTTAATTTAATTTAATTTAATTTAATTTAATTTAATTTAATTTAATTTAATTTAATTTAATTTAATTTAATTTAATTTAATTTAATTTAATTTAATTTAATTTAATTTAATTTAATTTAATTTAATTTAATTTAATTTAATTTAATTTAATTTAATTTAATTTAATTTAATTTAATTTAATTTAATTTAATTTAATTTAATTTAATTTAATTTAATTTAATTTAATTTAATTTAATTTAATTTAATTTAATTTAATTTAATTTAATTTAATTTAATTTAATTTAATTTAATTTAATTTAATTTAATTTAATTTAATTTAATTTAATTTAATTTAATTTAATTTAATTTAATTTAATTTAATTAAACTTAATTTAATTTAATTTATAAATTAAATTTTAAATTTTAAATTATAAATTTTAAATTTTGCATTTTAAATTTTAACATTTAAAATTGAAAAGTTTAAATTGTAAATTTTAAATTTAATTAAAATTTAAATTAAAAATTAAAATTTTATTTATTTATTTAAATTTTATTTATTTATTTTAAATTTTATTTATTTATTTAAATTTTATTTATTTATTTTAAATTTTATTTATTTATTTAAATTTAAATTAATGTTTAATTAAATTGTCATATATTTGAAATTAGTTTACAAAAATAGAATTTCGAAACGTTGTGTCTACTGGGCTATTAAACAAAAGTGAACTGAGGGTGTATACCAGAACATAACATTCACTATTATATTATAGGTATTTATATGCCTTGTTAATCTTAATCGGAAAAATAAAATAAAACAAAAATTCTATTTTTGTACACAACAATTGATTGAGGTAGAATATGCGATAGGCTGCAGCCAGTATGTTAAAAAATATATAAATAAAAATATGTAGAAACCCCTTCACTTATAAATATGATTTTATCATCTTAAAATGATGTAAAAAAAAATAAAAATTACTCCTCATGTTTAATGTGTCACTTCCGTTTATTAAAATTATTCAGGTATTGACTACGTCTTTACCATATTTTATGTGTTTTTTAATTACAAAGTAATACAATTTTTTCACGTTGTTATAGAAATATATATTTTTTTAATAAAAAAAATATATATGTACATAAAACGTAGCACATAAATAAAAGGAATTTTTTTTAATTTTACATTTTCCGTCTTATTTGCCTTGGTTTATTTTGTTTTGTTTGTTTTTTTTTTCTCTTCTCATTATTTTAATTTTCCATCTGTTTTGTTCAATTGTTTCTTCCTCATTTCGTTGTAGACATCGTATGCGATAAATGGCAACCAACCAACACAGGCAATTATATTGCATACATAAATAAATAACAACCATTTTTTGTTGTTGTTTGAATAAATAGCAACAAATAACGTCATCAATGATTGCACATTGCATTGGGCATTTCATTGCACTTGCTGTGAATGTAATTTTAAGAAATTTTGTTTTTCTGGTGTCATATCAACGAACAAGCCATTTATGCTTGCCAGCCAACATCCATGTTAAATTTGGCGAATTGTCATAGTCAACAACGTTATTAGCATCTAAAACGTGGGATAAAAATAAATTTGTTTTTTTTCTATGCAATGAGAAAATAGAGTGGTAATTTTAAAATAATTTTTTTTAATAAGAAAGTTAAAGATTGAAATAAGATGGCCTCAAGCATGTGAATTAAAGACTCCTTAAAGTATGCTACAAATATTAAATGAGTGGAATTTGTTTTCTTTGTTGTTTTTATGAATTTCTATGATCACTAAGGTTCCATAACTAGAATAGTAGTCCGTCTACATTTTACTTAAAATTAAAGAAGAAAAAATAATTATAAATAATAATGGGCTTAAATTGGGTTCAAGAAAAATATTAATTAAAAATTTTATGGAGACAATTGTAGTTACTATTTCTTTGCATTTCTGTGAATTTCAGTGTATTTTTAAAATACACCTAAAAGAATGGTTTATTTTAAGAAAATTTTAATTGGATAACCATATCAGAATCCTATTTAAATATAATTTTTGTGGTAATAAGTCCTTACTATTGCTTTCCATGATTTTCAATCGATTAGAAAAGACCCCTTTTCGTGCTACATTTTACAAAAAATTTAAATTAACCTCAGCGTGAGATGAATTAATCAAAATATAGGCAAGAAAATTATAAAAAAAATAATTAAAAATTAATTTTAAAAAAGGCGCCTAAAAGTATGCAACATTTTATGAAAATTTCAAATTAGATGACTATTTGAAATATATTCAAGAAAAATATTAAATTATAATTTAATTTTTTTATATAGACAATTGTAGCTACTATTCCTCTTTGCATTTGGGAAACTTTCAGTGGGTTTCAGAAAGACGCCTTGAAATGAAATATTTTCAAGAACTTTTTAATAGACAATAGAAATATGAATTAATAAAAAAATATATAGTCAAGAAAAGTAATTCAACATTTATATCGACAGTCTAGTTGCTATTCCGCATTGCATTTGGGTGTTTCAGGTTTAGCATTTTAAAGAAACTCCTAAAAGTATGCCACATTTTACGAAAATTTCATATTATATATCCATTTGAAGTATATTTAAGACAAATATTTAACTTTAATCTGTTATGGATATAATTGTAGCTGATGTTCCTTTGGATGATATTCAATAGGTTAGAAAATATCCCTGAAAACATGCAACATTTAACAGAAATTTAACATTAACGTCAGCAACGAGATAAATTCATCAAAATATAACCAAGAAAGTATTTAATTTTTTTATATAGACAATTGTAGCTACTATTCCTCTTTGCATTTGGGAAACTTTCAGTGGGTATCAGAAAGACGCCTTGAAATGAAATATTTTAGAGAAATTTGTAATAGACAATAGAAATATGAATTAATAAAAAAAATATAGTCAACAAAAGTATTTCAACATTTATATCGACAGTCTAGTTGCTATTCCGCATTGGTTGGTTGGTTGGTTTTAGCATTTTGAAGAGACCCCTAAAAGTATGCCACATTTTACGAAAATTTCATGACCATTTGAAATATATTCAAGAAAAATATTAAACTTTAATCTGATATGGGGATAATTGTAGCTGATATTCAATAGGTTGGAAAATGCCCCTAAAAGCATGCAACATTTAACAGAAATTTAACATAACCAAGAAAGTATTTAAATTTTTTTCTATAGACAATTGTAGCTACTATTCCTCTTTGCATTTGGTAAACTTTCAGTGGGTTTCAGAAAGACGCCTTGAAATTAAATATTTTGAAGCACTTTTTAATAGACAATAGAAATATAAATTAATAAAAAATATAGTCAAGAAAAGTATATCAAGTTTTATACAGACAAGTGTAAGGTTGGCTGATAAGTCCCCGGTCTAGCAAAGAAAAATACATTTTTTTTGTCAAAATTCGTTTTTATTATTCAACATAGTTCCCTTCAAGAGCGATGCAACGATTATAACGACCTTCCAATTTTTTGATACCATTTTGGTAGTACTTCTTCGGTTTTGCCTCAAAATAGGCCTCAGTTTCGGTGATCACCTCTTCATTGCAGCCAAATTTTTTCCCTGCGAGCATCCTTTTGAGGTCTGAGAACAAGAAAAAAACGCTGGGGCCAGATCTGGAGAATACGGTGGGTGGGGAAGCAATTCGAAGCCCAATTCATGAATTTTTGCCATCGTTCTCAATGACTTATGGCACGGTGCGTTGTCTTGGTGGAACAACACTTTTTTCTTCTTCATATGGAGCCGTTTTGCCGAGATTTCGACCTTCAAGCGCTCCAATAACGCCATATAATACTCACTGTTGATGGTTTTTCCCTTCTCAAGATAATCGATAAAAATTATTCCATGCTCATCCCACGCTTCGGAGACGGTTCACCGGTCGCTGTCCACTCAGCCGACTGTCGATTGGACTCAGGAGTGTAGTGATGGAGCCATGTTTCATCCATTGTCACATATCGACGGAAAAACTCGGGGTGTATTACGAGTTAACAGCTGCAAACACCGCTCAGAATCATCAACACGTTGTTGTTTTTGGTCAAATGTGAGCTCGCGCGGCACCCATTTTGCACAGAGCTTCCGCATATCCAAATATTGATGAATGATATGACCAACACATTCCTTTGATATCTTTAAGGCCTCTGTTATCTCGATCAACGTCATTTTACGGTCATTCAAAATCATTTTGTGGATTTTTTTGATGTTTTCTTCTGTAACCACCTCTTCCGGGCGTCCACTGCGTTCACCGTCCTCCGTGCTCATGTCAACACGCTTGAATTTTGCATACCAATCAATTATTGTTGATTTCCCTGGGGCAGAGTCCGGAATCTCATTATCAAGCCAAGTTTTTGCTTCCACCGTATTTTTTCCCTTCAGAAAACAGTATTTTATCAAAACACGAAATTCCTTTTTTTCCATTTTTTTCACAATAACAAAAGTTGCTTCACAAAAGACGCTCTATCTCACAAACTAATTGACTTACAAACGTCAAATTTTGACACGAATCATTTGAAGGTTGGTACTATGTATGCATTTAATACTAGCGACGCCATCTATGTGTCAGACCGGGGACTTATCAGCCAACTATTCCGCATTGTTTTTTGGATGATTTGCAGAGTATTTCAAAAATACGCCTAAAAGTATGCTACAGTTTACGAAATTTTCATATTAGATGAACATTTGATATATATTGAAGAAAAATATTAAACTTGAATCTGTTATGGAGACAATTGTAGTGTACACAGAAAAAAATTTCGCGAAAATGTTTCCAATTAAAATTTTGAGTTTTAAAAAATATTCAATTAAAAATTTAATTGATTCAACAAATTTTTTAATTGAAACAAAAACCAGTCACAAAAGTTGATTGTATCAATAAATTTTTTAATTAGATCAATTCATTTTTTAATTGACCTTCAATTAAGTTTTTAATTGACCTTCAATTAAGTTTTTAATTGATACTATCATTTCTGTGATTGAAGACATTTTAATTAAAAAATTAATTGGATCAAATAATTTCGTGATCAAATCGGAATATTTTTTTTTGTGTGTACTGGTCTTTTGTATGATATGCAGAGAGTTTGAAATACGCCCTAAAAGTATGCTACATTTTAGGAAATTTTTAAATTAACGGTAGAAATAAGATGTAAATTCCAGCAAAATATTTAAACTTCAATTTGCATACAAAAAAAATTATGTTTTATGTTTTTTCATTGTGGTTTAGTACGACCCTTGAAGGTATGCTATATAAATATTACGTTTAAAAAAATCAAAACCTATTTCTCCCCCTAAAATCATTATCCATTTTAGGTTTTAATTAATAGTTGCGCTATGTTTTTTCGCGTTAGGAATTTTAAGCCAGCTGTTCGTATATCCTTGTAGCGCAGGTATTGTACCAATCATTTTTGAATTACACTCCGGTTCTTACATGACCCAGTGAAATAAGATAATATTAATTTCTTTTTTTAATAGAATGTGCAAAAAATTGCCAACCATTAGTATAACTATACGATGCGATAGTAACAAGTGAAATGGCGAGGTAAACGATAGAAAAATGTAATCTAATTTTTCTATTTAAAATAATGTATTTTCATTTCAATGATAAGAATTTAGAGAGAAAATTAGTTGCTGCTCTTTGAAATGGGAACAAAGTCCCTTGCTGATTTTTATCATTTGCATTGTAAAATCTTACCTCCTTAGGTTTGTTCTTCTTTTGAAGCCGAGTCAAAACGCCTTCATATATGCTTTGCTTCTTTGTACTTTTTCGTTTTGATGAAAGCCTATAAATATGCTTTTGTACGTGATCTGTATTTATTTGCATTCACAACATTTATTTTAGTTGCCTTTCTCGCGTTTCCTTACGTTTTTGCACTCCCTGTTATACATGTATGAGTGTATTTTGCTCAGAATATTTCTGTCCTTTTACTACCTACTACTACTACTACCACCACTATTCTAGCCTACAATCAGGGACAATTTGGTAGAAAAGGAAATATATTCATTTGGAAAAATGAAAGCAAGAAAAAAATATATAATCAAAAAAGGAAATGGCATAGAAGTCTTCTTATTCGCTTTGCTAAATCAAATGGCACGAATAAAATGGAAAAATGTAAAGAATATAAATTTTAAGGGGTATTAAATAAGTTGGCAAATCATTTTGAGTATTTTGTTTGGACTTTCCGTTTTTCTTTTTCGCATTCACATTCACATACCCATCGTTGCCAAAAGTTTTTTTTTTTTGACGGGAATATAATAATGTGTGGGAGTGGGAATTTGTGTGAAATTGTAATGAAGTTTTCTATTTAATTATCACTTAAAATATCGCAGTATACTTCTAGGCATTGGGTTAAATAGAAGACATGATAAACACATTAATGTCATAATGAGTAAAAAAATGTCTGTATCTAATTAATTATTATCCCAATAGGGACTCCCTCTCCCATCTTTCTGCCCTCTATATGTTTCTTTGAAATTATGAAAAACAAAGTATAATAGAATCTCTGAAAAGTCTTAAAGCAAAAGGTAAATTTAAAAACTATAGCATACATTTAGGCTCATAATATGTTTGTTATTTCTTGAAAAAACAAAATAAATTCTCATGAATGTCTTAAGTAAGACAAAGCGTATAGCAATTCCATTTTAATGATGAATATCTTGCTTCCTTCTTGTATGACAAGGCATATAGAAAAGTTTTACAAGCCTATAATTCTAAGAAAACTAAACAGAATTAATGGTAGGCAAATTACCGTTGAAAAAAAAAACATTTTACGGTTTTTATTTTGAATTGACCTCATCAACTACTATCTCCAAGTATATTATCCTCCTAGTCTTTGAATAATTTTATTAGGGTAAATTACCAACAAACGCTTTTTAAAAAATCTGTATTAAATGTCAGACTTTCAACAAACAATGCATAATGAGATTTCAAATATATTTTATCAAAACTACGGGAAAATCAAAGGGGTAAAAAACATTTATCTAAAAACGATTGCCTACTTTTTGGCTGTGAATAAAATGGGTATACTTTGCATAGTGTATTGAAGCAAACATTTCTCGGTAAATGCCTAACAAATAAAATTATATAAATTTGTATAAATTATATAAATTTTTAATTTATATAATTTATAAAAATTTATAATAATATAATATAAAAATAGAGTTAACCAATAGCTTAACATACAAATATATAGAATGAAATAAAATATGTGCCACAACATTTGTAAGCGCCTTGAACTATAGCCTTAAGCCTGTAAATTAACATTAAGTCTGTGGGGTTTTTTTTTATTACAAAATATTAAGAAAAATGTTTCAACCCTCGAGACAAATTATCTATAAAATGTGCATATTTGTCTGTGTGTGTCTATGAATAAAAAAATATATGTGTTCATATGTACATACATGTTCCTTCATGGGTTAGCTTTATTGTTAAAGTTGTTGAATATTTCATTTTTATGTTTTGTACTCGGAAACTTTTTATCTTATTAGTAAATTACACTTTGCTGTTCATGCCTAAATGTATGCTTCATTTCTTTGCATATTTTTTTTCTTCTTACTCCTCAGGGTATGCTATAGTAAAGATTTTAAGAATTTAATTAAAAATATATTTTTGTTTTAAGAAGAAAAGCTAATCGTTTTTTTTTTGTAAATTAAACCTTAAGTAAATTTTTGTAGAAATAAATTTTACCTTTTATTAATGAAATATTCATATACAATTCACAACTTAAAAAGTATTCGATTAAACGTGGAAATTAGTCAATTAAAAATACCCTGAAAAAAATTGTTTGTCTTCAATCAGCGATTTTAAGTGATCACGGATATAATAGAACCAATCACTAAATCTATTTAAAAAAAATATTAATCCACACAAAAATAAAAATATTTATCATTCGTTTTGTTATTGTTGTTTTTTTTCTTTAATCATTGTTGTCGTTTTTGATTTCAGCCTAAAACCATGCTTTGACTAAACTACAAGTGTAGCTTAACCAACAGAGGAAAAGAATGTTTGTCAAATTTATTTGGGCAAAGCCCTATGGACTGCAAGATGGTTGGATGGACGCACGTTTCGGAATTACCACATTCCTCATCAGCATCCTCTACTTGCAGCAAAACTATGTTTCCTCTGTTGGTAAAGCTACACTTGTAGTTTAGTCAATGTATGGTTTTAAGCGGCAATAAAAAACAACAGAAATAAAATTTTGACAAAATTTTCTAAGAAATAAAATTTTGAAAAAAATTTTCTATAGGAATAAAATTTTGACAAAATTTTCTATAGAAATAAAATTTTGACAAAATTTTCTATAGAAATAAAATGTTGACAAAATTTTCTATAGATATGAAATTTTGAAAAAAATTTCTATAGAAATGAAATTTTGACAAAATTTTATAGAGGAATAAAATTTTGACAAAATTTTTCTATAGGAATAAAATTTTGACAAAATTTTCTATAGAAATAAAATTTTGACAAAATTTTCTATAGAAATAAAATTTTGACAAAATTTTCTATAGAAATAAAATTTTGACAAAATTTTCCATAGAAACGAAATTTTGACAAAATTTTCTATAGAAATGAAATTTTGACAAAATTTTCTATAGAAATAAAATTTTGATAAAATTTTCTATTGAAATAAAAGTTTGACAAAATTTTCTATAGAAATCAAATTTTGACAAAATTTTCTATAGAAATCAAATTTTTGACAAAATTTTCGATAGAAATGAAATTTTGACAAAATTTTCTATAGAAATAAAATTTTGACAAAATGTTCTATAGAAATAAAATTTTGACAAAATTTTCTATAGAAATAAAATTTTGACAAAATTCTCTATAGAAATAAAATTTTGACAAAATTTTCTAAGAAATAAAATTTTGACAAAATTTTCTATAGAAATAAAATGTTGACAAAATTTTCTATAGCAATAAAATTTTGACAAAATTTTCTATAGAAATAAAATTTTGATAAAATTTTCTATTGAAATAAAATTCTGACAAAATATTCTATAGAAATAAAATTTTGACAAAATTCTCTAAAGAAATAAAATTTTGACAAAATTTTCTATAGAAATAAAATTTTGACAAAATTTTCTATAGAAATAAAATCTTGACAAAATTTTCTAGAGAAATAAAATTTTGACAAAATATTCTATAGAAATAAAATTTTGACAAAATTTTCTATAGAAATAAAATCTTGACAAAATTTTCTATACAAATAAAATGTTGACAAAATTTTCTATACAAATAAAATTTTGACAAAATTTTCTATAGATATAAAATTTTGACAAAATTTTCTATAGATATAAAATTTTGAAAAAATTTTCTATAGAAATGAAATTTTGACAAAATTGTCTATAGAAATAAAATTTTGGTAGATTATTTTTGGGGATAGACCAATCGTGGCATGAATGTTAGCGGGCATATATTGGCGCAATCGAATGAATTTTGCTCCTTCAAGAGGCTCCAGAGGTCAAATCTGGGGATCGGTTTATATGGGGGCTATATATAATTTTGGACCGATATAGACCAATTTTTGCATGGTGGTTAGAGACAATATACTAACGCCATGTATCAAATTTCAACCGGATCGAATGAATTTTGCTCCTTTAAGAGGCTCCAGAGGTGAAATATGGGAATCGGTTTATATGGGGGCTATATATAATTATGGACCGATAAGGACTAAATTTTGAATGGTTGTTAGAGACAATATACTAGCACCACGTACCAAATTTCAAACGGATCGGATGAAACTTGTTCCTCCAAGAGGCTTCGGAGGTCAAATCTGTGGATCGGTTTATATGGAGGCTATATATATTTATGGACCGATATAGACCAATTTTTGCTTGGTTGTTAGAGACAATATACTAACACCATGTACCAAATTTCAACCGGATCGAATGAATTTTGCTCCTTCAAGAGGCTCCAGAGGTCAAATCTGTGGATCGGTTTATATGGGGGCTATATATAATTATGGACCGATAAGGACCAATTTTTGCACGGTTGTTAGAGATCATATGCTAACACCACGTACCAAATTTCAACCGGATCGGATGAATTTTGCTCCTCCAAGAGGCTCCGCAAGCCAAATCTGGGGATCGGTTTATATGGGGGCCATACGTAAAAGTGGTCCGATATGACCCATTTGCAATACCACCTACATCAATAACAACTACTTGTGCCAAGTTTCAAGTATATAGCTTGTTTCGTTCGGAAATTAGCGTGATTTCAACAGACTGACGGACATGCTTAGATCGACTCAGAATTTCACCACGACCCAGAATATATACTTTATTGGGTCTTAGAGCAATATTTCGATGAGTTACAAACGGAATGAAAAAGCTATAGTGGAGGGTATAAAAACTTTTAATGGAATAGTGTGTTCTTTAAAATCACATTCCCGGATGATGACTATTTCCCTTCTTTAAAGGAATCTTATGGTTTATGGCTGAGGTTTTAAAGTCAGATTTCATATTTAAAAATTAAATTCTATTTCTATAATATAATTCTATAATACTATTTATAAGTTTATACTTTTTTGTACTATCATGGATTTCTAATAAAATAAATATATACATAAAATTATATTCTAGCATCTCGGAATTTAGAAAAATCTTTTCTAGATTTAATAATTTCCTAGAAGAAATATCCCTATTTGTTTTTCAATTAAAATTTTAAATGATTAATTAAAATTTTAATAGTTTTTGAAAAAGTGTTCTATTGAAATTTTAAATAAATTTTTAATTGGGTCGGTGATTGATATTATTAAAAAAAAAGTTTTTCTATGTGTTGTTTTTTAATTTGATTTAAAAAACTTTGTGTTCCTTAAGTTCACATTCCCGGAGAATGACTATATATGTTGTTACAAAGGAATCCTACGGGTTATGGCTGAGATTTTAAAGTTAATACAGATTTCACATTTAAAAATTAATTTCTAGCATCTCGGCATATAGAAAAATCTTCTTTTCTAGATTAAATTCAAGTGTCAATAAAATTATCCATTCCATTAATTCGGGAAAATTTTTTTCCATTAGCTTATTCTCTCTAGGTCATTTTATTTTCATTAGTCTTCAACCATAATTGTTTTACGTAAATGAGAACAAATATCCACTGGCTTTTCCAGAAAAAAACCAAATCTTCAAACTAATCACCTATGCCCATATCCAAAAGTAAATATTTATCTTTCAATGGGGATTTTGCTAACGCCATTTTTGCTACAACCTCCTCAAAAATTGAGAACAAGTTAAGGACCAATTTCCTCAATGAAATGAGGAGGACATGAAAAAAATACATATATCCATTCCAAAGAAACCCATAACAATTTCATGCCCACATGCACATCTAACAAGAAATGAGAGTACACGTGTGTGTGTCTATGCTCTCATTTTGTGGAATTTATGAAGACCTTTGTTTTAATAACAATCTCCATTTCCCCAATTCCATGGCAGACTTATTCGCCAATGTCAGTTTTCATTTGTTTGCGTTTACCCGCATCATAATCATCATTTAACGTTTTCCACCTCATGGTTAATGTTTGCCTTTCTTCCGGTTGCAGGCAAAGGGGGCCTAGTATCTTCTTAAAGCCCATTCCCCTTCCCCTTACATGAATTCAAGACACTACCAATTGCCAGGATTCAGTTAGAAGACATCAAAGTTCAACTATTTTGATTTTTTTCCGAGGGGAGTTTACCTTTGACTTGGAAGTTCTTGGTATATATAGCTTTCCTTGACTTGAATTTTTCCCCCTGCAATTACCTGACACAATCCTCATTACATGGCTGTTTTGCCCTAGGGCGTATGAGATACTATATATGTGTGTATGGGGATCTTCTGTATGGACTGTTTCATTACTGATTACCTGCTATTTATGATTTTTCGGCTATTTTATATTTGGCTCTAGTGCCAGTGTGTGTGTGTGGGTGTTTGTGTGTTATGCTCCTTTTACTCTTGTGTAAAATTTTATGTTTGCCATAAACATTTGTGCTTCTACCATCTTGCAAACATTCCAATTGGCTCCAATACTCGTATACCTTGGCTAAACTTAAGGGTAGTTTAGGGCAAAGAAGGGCCATGAAGCTTTCTTCTTCTTCTTCTTCTTCTGGCCTATCATCTATTGCTTGACTATAGCTCCTTTGAGTTCTGACACCTCCAAAGGTAACCTTTATAAGAAATTATAATGTTTGCAATCATTTGTTTTATATAGAGAGCAAAAGATATAATGTTAACTACTATACGTAGATATCATACCTATATATTTAACAACTTCAACAACAAATGACCCAGGGAATAAAAATCCCCAGCACCAGCACCTCCCCTTAAAACAACCCATCATACAGCTCCTTCTTGTTTCGTCGAAACGATATAGTTTATTATTTAATACTTTTGCTACAGATAATCTTGGGGGAATTAGAATATTTATTTTTATGTTTATTTTTATTCCTCCGTCTTCTGTTCTGTTTTATTTGATTCATTTTTATTATTTTAATCAAATTTAATGCAATTTTATGGTAATTTCTTTGGCTCTTTGATTAGCCCCCAAGAATCATTCAACAGATATCTTATGGTCTAGTCAATTTAGTTTAATTATTCCATAGCTCTGTGTGTGTTTGAATAGTTTTCTTTGTAATGTATTTAATGTTGATATTTGATGTTTATTTAATTTTAATATTGAAATAAATATTTGCACACTCGCTATGAAATATAGGCAATAATTGGCTTTTTATATTTGCTTGCCCCCGAAAATATGCTTTAATATTTATTTCTTAATTTATTGTATGTTTAGTGTAGGATTTTCCGAGTAAAGGCAAGTGATAATAAATTTATAAGTAATTAATTGAAGTAAAATATAGATTTCACATCGTTGAGAAATTACAAAAATTGCCACAGAGAATATACTCAATTTTGTTTTAATTAAAAAAGTTTAAAACTTTTCTGATAAAAATACAAATACATTTATTTACAAAAAGTTTTGATCTACTATTTTAAATTAAATTAAATTTATTTCCATGCATTTCATTGATCATTACTACTGGTTATTGATACATCTAGAGAGTAAAACTGTTTGCCTACTTTAAGCATTTTTTTTCATTGAAATATTTGCATACTTCCAGGCGGGATCAGTTCTAAAAGCATTGACATGCATTCATTGAACTGGAAAATCTTACACACAAAATTTTTTATACCCTATTGAAATGTCTTCAATCACAGAAATGATAGTATCAATTAAAAAATTATTGAATGTCAATTAAAATATTAATTGGTCCAATTCAAAAATTAATTGATACTATTGATTTTTGTGATTGGTTTTTGTTTCAATTAAAAAATCTGTTGAATCAATCAAATTTTTAATTGAAAACTCAATTAAGATTTTAATTGGAAATTGTCGTACAAATTTTTTAAAAACTAAAAATTTTTTAAGCTTAACTAAATCAAACCGAAAATTGTACTATATTTTTTATTTGCCTTAAAATATGCTTTATTATTTATTTCTTAATTCTTATTTATGTTAAATTTATTAAAATATGTTCGGTATAGGATTTGCTTAAAATTAATAGACCGAGAAAAAATGATTATATTTATATCAGTAATTATTTGAAGTAAAATTTAGATTTCACATATTTATCTCTGGCGCAGAGAGTATCCTGAGATTTTTTTAAATAACGTGTGAACATATCCTGATAAAATTATAAAAATATCAATTTGCAGATTTTTTTTAAATAACTCTTTATAAAACTTGTGTACATTTCCTGATAAAATTATAAAAATATCAATTTGCAAAATGTTTCGATCTACTATTTTAAAATTAGATTAATTTTAATGCATTTCGTAGATTATTACTCTTTGTGAACCTGTTTGCTACTTTCAGAATTGTTTTAGATTTTTTGATAGAAATATTTGCATATTTCCAGGCGGGTTTATAAGAAAGGCATAACTACACTAAGAGTAAAGTGGTCATTTAATAGAAGTTTTCTTTTATCCAACAAAATCAATACTCCTGGTGAACTTTAGGGCCAACTTCTATCATATTTACCTACATTTATGTTTATTATAAATATAAATCAATATTAAAATAATCCGAAAAATATGCTGTATTTTTGTAATTATTTAAAATTGAATGAATTTGAAAAATTCGGAATGAATTGTACATGATCAAAATATCAGCTAGTTTAAGTTTCTGGTATAGTATAGCTAGAGTGAACTTTTCTATACAGGTCCAATGAGAGCAACTTTGCCAAACTTCAGTGGCAAATTTGGCGATAATGCCTTTGTTCCGCAGAATGCAATACTTTTTAAATTTTGTGGGTAATTTTGCGAGTATTTCTGTTCCCGAATCCCATTACGAATGCGGATGTATACTTGCAATAACAAATAGTCCAGTTTACACAATTTACACGTATCTCCTTTACATTTGTGTCGCCTAAAAATATGCAATTATACCTAAGTTTTCCACAGGTATAGTAAACAGGTTTACTTCCCTGAATTGTAGATTTAAAAGAATGAATTTGAATGAAGAATTAAAATATTGAACAGCATAAAAAATAAATCTTAGGAAAATATATGTTTATATTGTTTTATGAACTTTTTTAATCAGTGTGACGAATTGCACTTTGATCAAAATTCACCATGACTAACTAAATAGTCCCTGAAAATTAACGAATTTGAAATAAATTAAAGCATTTACAATGTTAAATTTAAAAATGTGAAATATTTTGTTTAATTTTCTTAAATATATGAAAATTCCTGAAATTTTAAAATAATATAATAAAGTGATGCATACTTTGAGGCATCCATAAAACCACTTCATATAATAGAGTCTTGAAATTGTAGTATAAAGTCAAGGTTCAAAGTATTTTTTTTTATTTTTCATATTAGCCTGATACTGAAACAGGCGATTAACGTCCAAATGCATGATATTTTAATTTACAATTAATTATTATTCGAGCTTTATTGACTAAGTAGATTAAGGAACTTGATCAATAGAGTTTTTGAAAATAAACCGCCAGATTCAAATCTATACACGTTTTTAGGACCTTTAGGCTAACTTCTTTTTTTGTAATTAAGTTTATTGAGATTGTTTGATACATAATATAATCGGGGTCTAAAATGAAGAATTGCTCTACCCTATTAAAAAGCTTTTTACAATACCATATAAAGAAAAAAAATTTTAAACAATATTTTCCTTTATATTTCAATCCCAAATTATTACATTTGACCAAAGATCGATGTAAATAATTTCTGTTGAATACTTTCTGGCATTTAAAAAATATATAAAATGGTGCATACTTTCTGGCAGTGTTATTGTAAACAAGCTTGAATCTATTCTAATCTAAAATAACATTTTTCTTGGATTTATATGCTTTATATAAATTAAAAAGATAAAATTAAAATTGCCCTAGAAACTTTTATCTTGAATTTATTATATTTATATTTTAATTTCTCCTCTATAAACTAAATTGGGGTTTCTTTTATAACATGTCCTTTTTTATTTTCTTATTATATAATTATATTCAAGAAAGTAAAAAAAAAATAATTCATTTTAATAAGTTTAAAAGCTATTTCAATAGGAATAATTTATTTAAACACTATTATGTAAAGCAATTACTATGTCTCTCTATTTGTCTAACAAAGCGATAGAAAGAGAAATAAAAATATATGTATGTATATATGTATATTTCCCTTGTGATTTCTCCCCTATGACTGTGGCAAAACATTTGGTGACATTTGGTGTATCTTCTCTACTCCCACTTGTCTTTCTTTTATTGATATTATAATATATATGTATATGCAAAATAATATTGTATACAATCTGCATACATAGACCACAGCTAGAGAATACTAAAATAAATAAAGTCTACATTTAGGAGGCCGTAGAAAGTAAATGGATTAAAAATGGATATACAACTACACCTTCGAACTTATTTTCATTTCCAACATTTTGTCCATTACTTTAGTGTAACAATGACCATAGTGGCATGTCTTGTGGTAATTAAAAATACAAACAAATGGAAATAGAGTAAATGGCACTCGTTGGCATAAAGTCAGGCGCAAAACATCAATCCCATACAACTTTTGTCCAAATGGCGTATTTGTCTATTTCACTTCTTTTGACTAAAAGGCCGCAAAAGCGAATGGAACTGTGAGGTTGAAATCTAATATTTTCAATTGCATAACAGTTTGACTTTCTAGTCTTTTCTCGTGTTCTTTGTTATGGGTCTTCAAGTTGTAAAAAAAAAATAAATCTATATGCCATTTAAATAAGTTAAAGTTATTTTTGGGGAAACTTTAATTCATCAACTGCAATATTACAGAAAATAATAAAATGCGTGAGGATCAGTCAAACGATCTAAAATTAAACAAAAAACGCCTAAAAGCATACACTATTTGACCTAACAAAGGGCTACCTAAAAGTATGCTGCATTTATCTATAGCAATAAATTGAACGTAAATAGCAGCACCTGAAAGCATGCACTATTTTTCTATTGCTCTTACAAATTACTGTCAGAAAGTAGTCTTTTTACTAACAGCCTGTTGATGTATGTCGAATGAGCTCTGTGGTTTGACTACAATGGAAACAAACAGCTGAATTTATAACCAAAAAACAGCTGTTTCTATGCATTTCAGTCGATCGATTGAACTCGTTCGACATACAGAAACAGGCTGTAAATAAATTTTAATTTATCGCTATTGATAAATTATTTTTGTTTTCTTTTGCTAAAACAATAAAATCTATTACTCAACTATTTCTGAATGAAATTCATATTGTACTTTTTCATTTTCTCACGGAAAAACAAAATCTCTACAGATGTTATTAATGACTTGGTGTTGGTAACACCACATAATATCTCTTACTTTTTGCTCACAACAAAATTAGTTCCCATAAACATTAAGAATGTTGGGTTAACTCTCCACATCAAACATTCCCTTTTCTTACAGTTCGTCGAAGTATATTATCGACCCAGAAAGGAAATAAGAAATACTACCCCCTCGTACAAGCAAATAACTGCAAAAGCATGCTATGAAATTTCCCGAAAATAAAGTCACAGGATACAATGAAAAACGACACTGACTAACACAGGAATAAACCAAAATTAATGATGCAACAAAATACCCAACTACCATCTTATCATCAATGCCAATATAGCTTCTATACACTACACCCTCAATACCTAAATATACTCGTATATAAACGTGTGGTCCGTCTGTTCCATTCCAAAGATACTCGAAATACAGCCAATACCTCGAAATAGGAATATTCATAAGAATATTGTTATACAACACTTAGGGTAGTCACAATAATTGGTATATTCGATGGCTAACTTGTATAGCTTTTTGTGTTATTCAGTCTTCAGATTTATTTGAGGTATGAAAAAAGCCATATGAAATTTGGTGGGAAATTGAAGTGATGTGTGCTGTATATCTTTTGTATTATTGTAATTATTGCAAATTAAAGCATATGTTGAGGCGCGTGGATAAATTCAAAGGTTCAATCCAATTTTTAGTATTTGACCAATTGATTCTTCTTCTAATTTAATTTAGTTTAATTTAATTTAATTTAATTTAATTTAATTTAATTTAATTTAATTTAATTTAATTTAATTTAATTTAATTTAATTTAATTTAATTTAATTTAATTTAATTTAATTTAATTTAATTTAATTTAATTTAATTTAATTTAATTTAATTTAATTTAATTTAATTTAATTTAATTTAATTTAATTTAATTTAATTTAATTTAATTTAATTTAATTTAATTTAATTTAATTTAATTTAATTTAATTTAATTTAATTTAATTTAATTTAATTTAATTTAATTTAATTTAATTTAATTTAATTTAATTTAATTTAATTTAATTTAATTTAATTTAATTTAATTTAATTTAATTTAATTTAATTTAATTTAATTTAATTTAATTTAATTTAATTTAATTTAATTTAATTTAATTTAATTTAATTTAATTTAATTTAATTTAATTTAATTTAATTTAATTTAATTTAATTTAATTTAATTTAATTTAATTTAATTTAATTTAATTTAATTTAATTTAATTTAATTTAATTTAATTTAATTTAATTTAATTTAATTTAATTTAATTTAATTTAATTTAATTTAATTTAATTTAATTTAATTTAATTTAATTTAATTTAATTTAATTTAATTTAATTTAATTTAATTTAATTTAATTTAATTTAATTTAATTTAATTTAATTTAATTTAATTTAATTTAATTTAATTTAATTTAATGTAATTTAATTTAATTTAATTTAGTTTAATTTAATTTAATTTAATTTAATTTAATTTAATTTAATTAAAACCAATGATTATTTCATCTCCTTCTTTTAATTAAGTTCTCTCTGTGTAACTACAATCAAAACAAAAAAACATTTCTCAGTAACCTAACACATTAGTGTTATGGCTAACTATTTTAGCTCGGGGAAACAAAGTCATAAAATCATACAAGTGCTCTCTAGGCTTTCTCCAACAAATATCCCACACTCATCGACTCACACTCACACCTTCAAATTGATCCAATAGCCAAAAAAAAAAAAGAGAAAACCAATACCAATTGGTTTTTTATGCCTTAGCCCTATACACAGTGTTTTGTGATGGCCTCAAAACTGCCCAGAATACAAGAGAATTTAGAGTCAAAGGCAGAAAGCTAGTTGTATTCACTATGAGAATCTCCACGTTGGAAGAAACAAAAAAATTGAAAAATGAAACGAACTGAAAATGCTGTAAGTCATTCGATATCCTTCGCATTTGAGAGAGTACAAGAGTCTACACAGGGTGGTGTACCATTCTGTGTGTGCGTGTGTGTGTGTGGGTGTTTAAGGTTGTCTAACTAAATAACTGAATCAGAGAATCATTTTAGGTTTTGGTATGTGTTCATTCACTCAAGTTAGCTGCACTAGTTTGTGTGCGTGGAAATCCAGAAATACCATTACACACTCTTCGGTATTAAAAAAAAGGAACAACAACATCATATTGTCTGATTGGATTTTGTGTGCAAATGTGTTGTTGTGTTCAAGGTGCTGGTGATGCTGAGCGTACTGAAAAGATTTTATTCTAAGATGTACTTCTCTATTCGTACATTAGGATGGTTCAAACATACATGGGTATGACTGTTAAAAAGAATGTAAAGAGAGATTTGAGTTTTTACATACCTCCTGAATGTATGCTGTATATTTTTAAAACTAAGATTATTAAAAAAAATAAACTTTGATCTTCATTAGGGATATTGTTGATAAATATTAATTTTTTTTAGTGAGGTCAAACTACACATCCTCAAAAAATACTCCATTTTATAACTAAGATCATAAATCGATACGGTATATTGATTTAAAATAATAAACAATACTAATTTAATTAAATCATACCGGGTGATCATATATGCCTCCTGAAAATATTCTACATTTTTTTCTCATTAAAATCCT